>NW_027195600.1:92500-159973 GCF_038502225.1 Cherax quadricarinatus
CAAAATCAGAACGACAGCAGCTGAGGGAGAGGACAAAAAAGCGAAAGGAGCTAGGAAAAGAGACAAGGATGGAACCAGCAGAGGTCAGTCAGAGCAGAACAGAACAGCAAGGGCAAGCACACACACAACTATTCTCAGAACCATACAACCTATCACACCATCCCAACACACACTACAATCCATACCCACAGCCTCCACCCAACACCAAGCTATAGAATCCCACAGTATGCCACCAGGTCTCCCACCCTCACAGGCCCCCCAAACCACAGTGTTGGAAAGGAAACTGAAGGTATGGTACACAAACGCTGATGGAATAACAAATAAGTGGGAGGAGTGGCATGAAAGAGTCAAAGAAGCATCACCAGACATCATAGCTCTCACAGAAACCAAGCTTACAGGTATGATAACAGATGCCATCTTTCCAACGGGATACCAAATCCTGAGGAAAGACAGAGGGAACAGGGGGGGTGGAGGAGTGGCGTTGCTGATCAAAAATCGCTGGAATTTTGATGAGCTGGAGAGAGGAGACAGCGGAGAAGAAAGTGATTACATAGCGGGAACACTTCACTCTGGAGGTCCCAAGGTGGTAATAGCAGTGATGTATAACCCACCACAGAACAGCAGGAGGCCAAGGCAAGAGTACGACGAGAGCAATAGAGCGATGGTTGACACACTGGCTAGAGTGGCCAGAAGAGCTCATGCACGCAGGGCAAAGCTCCTGATCATGGGTGACTTTAACCACAAGGAGATCGATTGGGAGAACTTGGACCCACATGGGGGCCAAGATACATGGAGGGCTAAGATGATGGAGGTGGTACTGGAAAACTTCATGTGCCAACACGTAAGGGACACTACAAGAGAGAGAGGAGAGGATGAACCAGCAAGGCTGGACTTAGTATTCACCTTGAGTAGTGCAGATATCGAGGACATCACATATGAAAGACCCCTTGGGGCCAGTGACCATGTGGTTTTAAGCTTCGAATACACAGTAGAGCTACAAGTGGAGGGAGAAGCAGGAAGGCCAGGACGAATGAAGCCAAACTACAAGAAAGGGGACTACACAGGAATGAGGAACTACCTGAACGGGGTTCAGTGGGACAGAGAACTGGCAGGGAAGCCAGTTAATGAGATGATGGAATATGTAGCAACAAAATGCAAGGAGGCTGAGGAGATGTTTGTACCCAAGGGTAACAGGAATAATGAAAAAGCCAGGATGAGCCCATGGTTTACCCAAAGGTGCAGGGAGGCAAAAACCAAGTGTGCTAGGGAATGGAAGAAATATAGAAGGCAAAGGACCCAGGAGAATAAGGAGAACAGTCGTAGAGCCAGAAACGAATATGCACAGATAAGAAGGGAGGCCCAAAGACAATATGAAAATGACATAGCAGCGAAAGCCAAATCTGACCCGAAACTGTTGTACAGCCACATCAGGAGGAAAACAACAGTCAAGGACCAGGTAATCAGGCTAAGGAAGGAAGGAGGAGAGACAACAAGAAATGACCGTGAAGTATGTGAAGAACTCAACAAGAGATTCAAAGAAGTGTTCACAGAGGAGACAGAAGGGACTCCAGAAAGACGGAGAGGTGGGGCACACCACCAAGTGCTGGACACAGTGCACACAACCGAGGAAGAAGTGAAGAGGCTTCTGAGTGAGCTAGATACCTCAAAGGCAATGGGGCCAGATAACATCTCCCCATGGGTATTGAGAGAGGGAGCAGAGGCGCTATGTGTACCCCTAACAACAATATTCAATACATCTATCGAAACAGGGAGATTGCCTGAGGCATGGAAGACAGCAAATGTAGTCCCAATCTTTAAAAAAGGAGACAGACATAAAGCATTAAACTACAGACCAGTGTCACTGACATGTATAGTATGCAAAATCATGGAGAAGATTATCAGGAGAAGAGTGGTGGAACACCTAGAAAGGAACGATCTCATCAACAGCAGCCAACATGGTTTCAGGGACGGGAAATCCTGTGTCACAAACCTACTGAGTTCTATGACATGGTGACAGCAGTAAGACAAGAGAGAGAGGGGTGGGTGGATTGCATTTTCTTGGACTGCAAGAAGGCGTTTGACACAGTTCCACACAAGAGATTGGTGCAAAAACTGGAGGACCAAGCAGGGATAACAGGGAAGGCACTACAATGGATCAGGGAATACTTGTCAGGAAGACAGCAGCGAGTCATGGTACGTGGCGAGGTGTCAGAGTGGGCACCTGTGACCAGCGGGGTCCCGCAGGGGTCAGTCCTAGGACCAGTGCTGTTTCTGGTATTTGTGAACGACATGACGGAAGGAATAGACTCTGAGGTGTCCCTGTTTGCAGATGACGTGAAGTTGATGAGAAGAATTCACTCGATCGAAGACCAGGCAGAACTACAAAGGGATCTGGACAGGCTGCAGACCTGGTCCAGCAATTGGCTCCTGGAGTTCAATCCCACCAAGTGCAAAGTCATGAAGATTGGGGAAGGGCAAAGAAGGCCGCAGACGGAGTACAGTCTAGGGGGTCAGAGACTACAAACCTCACTCAAGGAAAAAGATCTTGGGGTGAGTATAACACCAGGCACATCTCCTGAAGTGCACATCAACCAAATAACTGCTGCAGCATATGGGCGCCTAGCAAACCTCAGAACAGCATTCCGACATCTTAATAAGGAATCATTCAGGACCCTGTACACCGTGTACGTTAGGCCCATATTGGAGTATGTGGCACCAGTTTGGAACCCACACCTAGCCAAGCACGTAAAGAAACTAGAGAAAGTGCAAAGGTTTGCAACAAGACTAGTCCCAGAGCTAAGAGGTATGTCCTACGAGGAGAGGTTAAGGGAAATCAACCTGACGACACTGGAGGACAGGAGAGATAGGGGGGACATGATAACGACATACAAAATACTGAGAGGAATTGACAAGGTGGACAAAGACAGGATGTTCCAGAGATTGGACACAGTAACAAGGGGACACAGTTGGAAGCTGAAGACACAGATGAATCACAGGGATGTTAGGAAGTATTTCTTCAGCCACAGAGTAGTCAGTAAGTGGAATAGTTTGGGAAGCGATGTAGTGGAGGCAGGATCCATACATAGCTTTAAGCAGAGGTATGATAAAGCTCACGGCTCAGGGAGAGTGACCTAGTAGCGATCAGTGAAGAGGCGGGGCCAGGAGCTCGGACTCGACCCCCGCAACCTCAACTAGGTGAGTACAACTAGGTGAGTACACATGATAAAGCACATGGAACAGGGAGAGAGTGACCTCTTATTGACCAGTGAAAAGGCTGGGCCAGGAGCTATAACTCTTCCCTTGCAACCACAATTAGGGAATTAGGTGAGTGCACACACTCATACACACGCAGCAAGAGGAAAGCAACAATCAAGGACCAGGTAATCAGGCTAAGGAAGGAAGAAGGAGAGATCACAAGAAATGACCAAGATGTATGTGAGGAGCTCAACATAAGATTCATGAAAGTGTTCACAGAGACGACAGAAAAGACTACAGAAAAACAAAGTGGTGAGGTACACCATAAAATGATGGATACAATACATATAACCGAGGAGGAGGTGAAGAGGCTGCTAAGAGAACTAGATACATCAAAGGCAATATTGCCGGGCAACATCTCTCCGTGGGTCCTGAGAGAGAGAGTAGAGGTGTAAGTATTATATGGAACACATCCACCGAGGTGCACATCACCCTTATGAGCGCCTGGCAGACCCATGAATGTCATTTCGACTTCTCAGTAAGGAGTCATTTACAATACAATACACTGCGTGCAGAACCAGTATGGAACTCACACCTGGTCAAGCAAGTGAAGAAATTAGAGAAAGTGCAAATGTTTGTATCAATACTAGTCACAGAGTTAAGGGGTATGTCCTATGAGGAGTGGTTAAAGGGAACTCAACCTGATGACTCTAAATGACAGTAGGGATAGAGGGATATGATAACGACATACAAAATACTGAGAGGAATTGATGAATATGGCCAGAAAGCTTCAGAGATGGGATACAGCAACAAAGGGGCAGAACTGTATATTAAAAACTCAGATGATTCATAGGGATGTTAGAGTTGTCAGAAAGTGGAACAATCTGGAGAGTGAGGTAGTGGAGGCAGGATCCAAACATAGGTTTAAGAAGAGGTCTGATATGGTTCTTGGAACCGGGAGAGAGTGGAACTAGTAGCAACCAGTGATGAAGCTGTGCCGGGATCTATGAATAGACCCCTGTAGTCACATACAGATGAGTACATAGAGTACACACACACACACACACACACACACACACACACACACACACACACACACACACAATACGAAAACGACATAGCAGCGAAAGCCAAATCTGACCAAAAGCTGTTATACAGCCACATCAGGAGGAAAACAACAGTCAAGGACCAGGGAATCAGGGTAAGGAAGGAAGGAGGAGAGACAACAAGAAATAATTGTGAAGTATGTGAGGAACTCAGCATGAGATTCAAAGTGTTCACAGAGGAGACAGAAGGGACTCCAGAAAGACGGAGAGGTGAGGTACATCACCAAGTGTTGGACACAATACATACAACTGAGGAAGAAGTGAAGAGGCTGCTGTGCGAGCTAGATACCTCAAAGGTGATGGGGCCGGATAACATTTCTCCATGGGTCCTGAGAGAGGGGGCAGAGGCACTATGTGTACCACTAACAACAATATTCAACACATCTAACGAAACAGGGAGATTACCTGAGGTATGGAAGACAGCAAATATAGTCCCAGTTTTTAGAAAAAAAAGGAGACAGACATGAAGCACTAAACTACAGGCCAGTGTCACTGACATGTATACTATGCAAAGTCATGGAGAAAATTATCAGAAGAGAGGCAGAACACCTAGAAAGGAATGAGCTCATCAACAACAGCCAACATGGTTTCAGTGATGGGAAATCCTGTTTCACAAACCTACTGGAGTTCTATGACAGGATGACAGCAATAAGACAAGAGAGAGAAGGGTGGGTAGATTGCATTTTCTTGGACTGTAAGAAGGGTTGGACACAGTTCCACACAAGAGATTAGTGCAAAAACTGGAGGACCAAGCAGGGATAACAGGGAAGGCACTACAATGAGTCAGTGAATACCTGTCAGGAAGACAGCAGTGAGTCATGGTACGTGGCGAGGCATCTGAGTAGGCGCCTGTGACGAGTGGGGTTTCACAGAGGTCAGTCTTAGGAAGGAATGAACTTCGAAGTGTCCCTGTTTGCAGATGATGTGAACTTGATGAGAAGAATTCAATCGGACGAGGACCAGGCAGAACTACAAAGGGATCTGGGCAGGCTGCAGGCTTGGTCAAGCAACTGGCTCCTGAAGTTCAACCCCACCAAGTGCAAAGCCATGAAGATTGGGGAAGGGAACAGAAGACCGCAGATGGAGTACAGTCTAAGGGGCCAGAGACTACAAACCTCACTCAAGGAAAAAGATGTTGGGGTGAGTATAACACCAGGCAAATCTCCTGAGGTGCACATCAACCAAATATCTGCTGCAGCATATGGGCGCCTAGCATACCTAAGAACGGCATTCCAACATCTTAACAAAGAATCGTTCAGGACCTGTACACTGTGTATGTTAGGCTCATATTGGAGTATGCGGCACCAGTTTGGAACTCACACCTGGCCAAGCACGTAAAGAAACTAGAGAAAGTGCAAGGGTTTGCAACAAGACTAGTCTCAGAGGAGAGGTTAAAGGAAATCGACCTGACGACACTGGAGGACATGATAACATCATATAAAATACTGAGAGGAATTGACGAGGTGCACAGAGACAGAATGTTCCAGAGATGGGACACAGCAACAGAATGTTCCAGAGATGGGACACAGCAACAGAATGTTCCAGAGATGGGACACAGCAACAGATGAATCACAGGGATGTTAGGAAGCATTTCTTCAGTCACAGAGTAGTCAGGAAGTGGAATAGTTTGGGAAGCGATGTAGTGGAGGCAGGATCCATTAACAGATTTAAGAAGAGGTATGATAAAGCTCATGGTGCAGGGAGAGTGACCCAGTAGCAGACAGTGAAGAGGTGGAGCCAGGAGCTATGAATCGACCCATGCAACCACAACTTGGTGAGTACACACACACACACATGCGCCCATATGCTGCAACAGATGGGTGCCTGGCAATCCTAAGAATAGCATTCCAACACCTCAGTAAGGAATCGTTCAAGACTCAGTACACCATATACGTCAGGCACATATTGGAGTATGAAGCACCAGTTTGGAACCCACACCAGGTCAAACAAGTCAGAAAATTAGAGAAAGTGAAAAGGTTTGCAACAAGACTAGTCCCGGAGCTAAGGAGGAATATCGTACGAAGAAAGGTTATGGGAAATCAGCCTGACGACACTGGGGGACAGGAAGGTTAGGGAAGGCATAATAACAATATAAAATACTGCGAGAAATTGGCATAATGGACAGAGACAGGATGTTCCAGAGATGGGACCAAGCAACAAGGGGTCACAATTTAGATACTGAAGACTCAGATGAATCATAGGTATGTTTGGAAGTAATTCTTCAGTCATAGAGTTGTCAGGAAGTCTAATAGTCTGGAAAGTGATGTAGTGGAGGCAGGAACCATAATTAGTTTTAAGACGAAGTTGTATTGTATTATGAGAACAGATTATCCAACTTACGAGGTGATATAAAAAAAGACCTGGAAGACCCTATCAGAAATTCTGGGAACAAAAAAGATATCACGACATAGCGAAATAAAATTAGCAAAATCAGATGAACCCCAACTCCCACCAACAGAAACAGCAAACAGACTCAATGATTTCTTCTCCACTATAGGTCAAAACCTTGCCAATAATATCCCAAGCTCAGATACCCCACCAAATGACTACCTCACTGGAAACTACCCGAACACACTGTTCCTAGCTCCGACTAACCCATACGAAGTCTCCCTTATTATCAACGCACTGAAAAACAAGGCAGGAGATTTAAATACCTTACCACCCTTTATATACAAAAAAGTGTCACAAGTACTATCACCAATCATTGCAACACTCTTTAACAAATCCATTGAATCCTCCACCTTCCCTACAGTTCTCAAAATAGCAAGGGTCACCCCGATCCATAAAGGAGGAGACCAAACAGAGTTGAATAACTATAGGCCAATATCCAACTTACACCCTCTCTCAAAAATCTTCGAAAAATTAATTCATAAACGAATCTACTCCTACCTCATCTCCCAAAACATACTCAACCCCTGCCAATTTGGATTCAGGCCTAATAAAAATACTAATGATGCTATTATACACATGCTAGAACATATATACACTGCAATAGAGAAAAAAGAAGTCCCACTGGGGATCTTCATTGACTTACGTAAAGCTTTTGATACAGTTGACCATGACTTGCTCCACGTAAAATTGTCACACTATGGTATTAGAGGGCACTCCCTCAACTACCTCAAGTCTTACCTTAGCAACAGAAGCCAATATGTGTACACAAATGGGGCAAGCTCTTTCGCACAACCAATTACAGTTGGTGTCCCACAGGGAAGTGTCCTAGGCCCTCTTCTCTTTCTCCTATACATAAATGACCTACCAAATGCTTCGCAATTACTCAAACCCACACTTTTTGCAGATGACACCACATACGTCTTCTCTCACCCGAGCCCAGTCACGCTAGCCAATACTGTAAACACCGAATTACAGAAAATATCTACCTGGATGAGGACTAACAAACTTACACTAAACATTGACAAAACCTACTTCATTCAGTTTGGTAACAGAGCTACAGATGTACCTCTTAACATAACGATAAACAGATCACCTATCACAAAGCTAACAGAAGGAAAATTCTTAGGAATCCACCTTGATAATAGACCCAAATTTCATACACATATACAACAAATTTCTAAGAAAATTTCCAAGACTGTAGGCATACTATCGAAGATACGGTACTATGTTCCACAGTCAGCCCTCCTGGCCCTTTATCACTCTCTTATTTACCCCTATCTCACCTATGGAATTTGTGCATGGGGCTCAACAACAATTAACCATCTCAGACCACTAATTACCCAATAAAAGGCTGCAGTTAGAATGATAACAAATTCTCACTACAGGCAGCACACTCCACCAATATTCAAAACACTCAACCTACTCACCATACAAAACATCCATACTTATTATTGCACTTATTACATACATAGAACACTTAACTCTGATATTAACCCTCCCCTCAAACATCTCCTTGCCAACCTCAACAGAACACATGACCATAATACAAGGCACAGATCACTCTTTGATGTTCCTCGTGTCCATCTCACGCTATGCAAAAACTCAATGCACATAAAAGGCCCTAAAATCTGGAATTCATTACCTGTAAATATAAAAGAAACACTACCTGTTTATAAATTCAAGTCTCTTCTCAAAGTTCACTTACTCACTCAAAACCAAATAAATACTGAATAACTGAACCTTATAAATTGTATATCTTAAATGTTACTCACAATTATATCACACAAATGTTAAACCTAACTTTGTTATTTTTTTAAATACACTACCAAACAGAATACTCCATTCTACTGAATGTACAACAATGCATGCAACCATATGACCTGTCTTTGTAATACTCATTTGTGCTTTATAGTTATCTGTTTACAATAATGTTTTATCACTGATTTCATCATTGCTTAGTTAATCTTAAGTTAATTTTAAGCCAGCCCGTAATGCTATGCATAGTATAAGTGGCTTTGGCATGCTGCTCTTACCTGTATTTTTTGTACCTCTGTATGTATGCTAAAATTACTAAATAAATAAATAAATAAATAAATAAATAAAGGTCATGGAGCAGGGAGAGAGAAGACCTAGTAAGAAGAGGAGGGGCCAGGAGCTATAACTTGACCACTGCAACCACAATTAGTTGAGTACATACACACACACACACACACACACACACACACACACACACACACACACACACACACACACACACACACACACACACCGTGCTTCACGAATATAAATGTTTCTGAGGGCTACCCAAGTGTACTGCAAGGGTCGCTAAGTGTGTCAGGGTAGTGAACAATCCTCAAAGCGATTTACAATTTATCTGAGCCACATAAGTGCGGGGAGAGCCACAATTTTTTAAGTGAACTAGAAAGTGATATTTGGTGGCGCATTCAGAGTTGGCAGGCCTATTGTGTTCCAGGCAACGTTGCCACGTGTCACCCAAGAAAGATAATAAAGTGAGACAAATAAGTGACCAGTGAAAGAAATACAGTGAATAGGGTACATTATATATCAAGAAGCAACAGAGGTGGATCTACGCCAGGACATCACATCGAGCTGGACAATCTACAGGCTGCTACAGGCTGTTCACAAGTATTCACCTGTGTGTGGTTGTTGGGTGTGGGTTTTGGTTTCCAATTAACCGCCAAGCTGATTGTGAACGGTCCATCTCTCCAAGTACAATAAAGAATAGGCTATCAAGTACTCAATAATGAATAGCAATTGGTAATTTATAGAACAAGGCGAGACAGGATTCTATAAGACTAGGTATAAGTAGAAACAGTATAGGTGTGAGTCAGGTCACAGGAGGGTGGGGCCAGGTAAGCCAGGTAAGGGAGCACTGAACTCCACATTCACTCTCATATACCACAATACACAATTCCCCTTAATAAATCCTCATATAGCTACACACACACACACACACACACACGTTTAAAACCACACATTCTCACACAGACTCACACACATTTTCTCCCCCCTCACCCTCCCCTGCCAATCCCCCACTCCTTCCCCTGATCCCCCTCTCTTTCTCACTCTCCTTCTCCCCTACCTCTCCCTCTTTCCCCCTTCTCCATCTCCCATTCTCCCCCTTTGCTTCTCCCTCCTCCTCACTCCCCAAATTCCCCCCTCCTTCCCCCTCCCCACCCCTCTCACATTTAGCCACTGTCTACAGCTTCCTCCTCTACCTCTCTCCCCCCACACTCGGACAAACACACCACAAAACGAACATACAGAATTACATAAGTTTTTCATTCTGTGGCAACCAAAACAAACAAAAAATGGGTTGCCAGAGTGCAGGAAGGAAAACCAAGGGACTGGAGGATGAATCTGCAAAGGAAGATTGGGCAGCAGAACTCATGAAAAGGGAACTTGAATGGGGAAAGAAGCTAGAAGAACTTAGCATTAGAATGGAACAGAGGTTAGATGCAGAAAGTAAGAAGTGGAAGATGCAAGTCACAGCAGCAGAGGCTAGGATGCTAAGATTAGAAGAGGAACTGAAAAATCTGAAACAGCCTAAAGAACTAAAGAACAATTTGGGAATGACATCAGAGATTGTTACCTCAGTCACAAACAAGGGGACTGTAGGGAACGAAGGTGTGAAACTGCATGCAGACCATTGTGGAGCCTGAGCAGAAGAGAGAAACACATCAGGAGCAATGGAGGGGTCTGTAGAAAATTATAGAACTAAGCTATATGTGGAGGCCCTAACAGACCACAGCAGAGCCCAGGGAAAGCTGAGAAGGGAAAATGACAGGCCACTTAGCCCAAGGACAATAGATAGTGAAAAAACTGACGAAAGGAAAGCTACAATGGAGGAATCTATACCAAATCAGGGGATACATAGGGATATGCAGTGGGAGAACGAAAGGGAGAGGTCAGTCTTTGTTTATGGGCTCCAGAAAGTTGAAAGGGAAACTTATGAAGCAAGAAGACAAGGGGAGAAAACTGCAATCGAAAGCATCATAAAGAGGATGACATGAGCCAGTTAGTAAATTTACAGAGAATAGGGGGGGTTGCAAGAAGGTGAGCCCGGCAAGTGAAAGTGACTTTCAAGACAGAATTGACTCAGAACAGGATCCTGCAGGAGAAAGCAAGACTAAGGGACATGCTGATATACCAGAAGGTGAATCTTGGCCACGACAGAACACAAGAGGAAAGGCAGAAACTGAGAGAGATGGCACAAAGACAAAAGGAGGAAAGAGAGGTGAGGATGGAGAAGGACAGGAGAACCCAGAATCAGCATGAAGATCAAATACATCCTCCCTCACAACCACCTACCACCAACCAGGACTACCCCAATGCAACCAAGCATTCTAACCCAAAACACATATGCCATATCCAATGCCCCCACCCACCTCATTACAAACTCCACCCCCACAGCAACCACTCATAGTTCCTCATCAGATCTCCCACTTCCCCAACCCCAACGTACCCCCCAAACCACAGTTTTAGAAAAGAAGTTGAAGGTGTGGTATACAAATGCAGATGGGATAACATATAAGTGTGAGAAGTGGCATGAAAGAATCAAGGAGACATCCCCAGACATAATAGCACTCACAGAAAAAAAGCTCACCAGGATAACAGATACAATCTTTCCACCCAGATATCAAATCCTCAGGAAAGATAGAGGGAGGAGAGGGGAGGAGGAGTGGCACTGCTCATTAAAAACCAGTGGGGATTTGAGAAAAGGAAGGAATGGATGGCATAGGCAAAAGGGACTACTTAGTAGGAACAATCCAGTCTGATGGCCATAAGGTGGTATTTGCAATAATGTACAACCTACCACAGAACTTCAGGGGGCCAAGAGAAGAATACGAAGAGAGCAGCAGAGCAATGGTCAACACACTAACAGAGGTGGCCAGAAGAACTCACATGAGGGGAGCAAAGTTACTAGTCATGGATGATTTCAGTCACAAGGAGATTGACTGGGAAAACCTGGAGCCCCATGGGGGTCCCAAAACATGGAGAGCCAAGATGATGGATGTGGTACTGGAAAACCTCATGCAACAACATGTCAGAGACACTACCAGAGAAAGAGGCGAGGATGATCCAGCAAGACTGGACCTTGTATTCACCTTGAGTAGTTTGCACATCGAGGATGTCATTTATGAAAGACCCCTAGGAGCTAGTGATAATGTGGTTCTGTGCTTTGACTACATAGTTGAGCTACAAGTGGAGAGAGTAGCAGGAATAGGATGAGAAAACCAAACTACAAAAGAGGGGACTAAACAGGCTTGAGGAACTTCCTGCAAGACATTCAGTGGCAGAGAGAAATGACAGGAAAATCAATACAAGAAATGATGGACTATGTGACAACAAAATGCAAGGAGGCAGAGGAGAGGTTTGTTCCCAAAGGAAACAGAAATAGTGGGAAGACCAGAACGAGTCCTTGGTTCACCCAAAGGTGTAGGGAGGCAAAAACTAGGTGTACTAAAGAATGGAAAAGATACAAAAGACAAAGAACCCAGGAAAACAAAGAGATCAGCCAAAGAGCCTGGAACGAATATGCACAGATAAGAAGGGAGGCTCAGCGACAGTACAAAAATGACATAGCATCGAAAGTCAAATCTGACCTGAAGCTGTTGTATAACCACATCAGGAGGAAAACAACAGTCAAGGATCAGGTAATCAGACTGAAAAAGAATGATGGGGAGTTCACAAGAAATGACCAAGAGGTATGTGAGGAGCTCAACAAGTGATTTAAAGAAGTATTTGCAATGGAAACTGGTAGGACTCAGGAAATCAGAACAAGTGCTGGATGAGGTACACATAACTGAGGAGGAGGTGAAGAAGCTGCTATGTGAACTTGATACCTCAAAGGTAGTGGGACCAGACAACATCTCTCCATGGGTCATTAGAGAGGGAGCAGAGACGCTGTGTATGCCACTAACAAAGATCTTCAACACATCCATTGAAACTGGGCAACTCCCTGAGGTATGGAAGATGGCAAATGTAGTCCCAATTTTTAAAAAAGGAGACAGACATGAGGCATTAATAAAACTACAGGCCTGTGTCACTAACGAGTATAGTATGCAAAGTCATGGAGAAGATCATCAGGAGGAGAGTGGTGGAGCACCTGGAAAGAAACAAATGTATAATCTTCAACCAGCACGGTTTCAAAGAAGGAAAAGCCTGTGTCACAAACCTACTGGAGTTTTATGACAAGGTGACAGATGTAAGACAAGAGAGAGAAGGGTGGACAGACTGCATTTTCTTGGACTGCAAGAAGGCCTTCGACACAGTTCCTCACAAGAGGTTACTGCAAAAGCTATAGGATCAGGCACACATAACAGGAAAGGCACTACAATGGATCAGAGAATACCTGACAGGGAGGCAACAACGAGTCATGGTATGTGACGAGGTGTCAGAGTGGGCACCTGTTACAAGCAGAATTCCACAGGGGTCAGTCCTAGGACCTGCGCTGTTTTTGGTATATGTGAATGACATAACAGAAGGGATAGACTCAGAAGTGTCCTTGTTTGCCGATGATGTGAAGTTAATGAGGAGAATTAAATCGGTCGAGGATCAGGGAGGACTACAAAGAGACCTGGACAGGCTACAAGCCTGGTCCAGCAACTGGTTCCTTGAATTTAACCCTGCCAAATGCAAAGTCATAAAGATCGGGGAAGGGCAAAGGAGACCGCAAACACAGTATAGTCTAGGTGGCCAAAAACTGCAAACCTCACTCAAGGAAAAGGACCTTGGCGTGAGTATAACACCAAGCATATCTCCTGAGGCGCACATCAATCAGATAACTGCTGCAGCATACGGGCGTCTGGCCAACCTAAGGATAGCGTTTCGATACCTCAGTAAGGAATCGTTCAAGACTCTGTACACCATTTACGTCAGGCCCATACTGGAGTATACAGAACCAGTTTGGAATCCACACCTGGTCAAGCACGTCAAGAAATTAGAGAAAGTGCGAAGGTTTACAACAAGACTAGTCCCAGAGATAAGGGGATTGTCCTACGAAGAAAGGTTAAGGGAAATTGGCCTGACGACACTGGAGGGCAGAAGGGTCCGGTGAGACATGATAACGACATATAAAATACTGTGCGAAATAGACAAGGTGGACAAAGACAGAATGCTCCATAGATGTGACACAGAAACAAGGGATCACAAATGGAAGCTGAAGACTCAGATGAGTCCAAGTGATGTTAGGAAGTATTTCTTCAGTCATAGAGTTGTTCGGCAGTGGAACAGTCTAGAAAGTGACGTAGAGGAGGCGGGAACCATACATAGTTTTAAGACGAGGTTTGATAAAGCTCATTGAGCAGGGAGAGAGAGAACCCAGTAGTGAAGAGGCGGGGCCAGGAGTTATGACTCGACCCCTGCAACCACAAATAGGTGAGTACAAATAGGTGAGTACACACACACACACACACACACACACACACACACACACACACACACATAAATACACTCACACACACACACACACACACACACACACACACATACATACACGCACACACACACACACACACACACACACACACACACACACACACACATACATACACGCACACACACACACACACACACACACACACACACACACACACACACACACACACACACACACACACACACACACACACACACACACACACACACACACACACACACACACACACACACACACACACACACACACACACACATACATACACGCACACACACACACACACACACACATACATACACACACACACACACACACACACACACACACACACACACACACACACACACACACACACACACACACACTCACACACATACATACACACACACACACACACACACACACACACACACACACACACACACACACACACACACACACACACACACACACACACACACATACATACACGCACACACACATCCCCCTGACAACACTGGAGGACAGGAGAAACAGGGGAACATAATAACGACATAAAATATTGCGAGGAATTGACAAGGTGGACAGAGACAGGATGTTCCAGAGATGGTACACAGCAACAAGGGGACACAATTAGAAGTTGAAGACTCAGATGAGTCACAGGGATGTTAGGAAGTATTTCTTCCTCATGGAGTTTTCAGGAAGTGGAACAATCTGGAGAGTAATGTAGAGAGACAGGACCCATACATAGCTTTAAGAAGAGGTATGATGAATTTTCTGGATCAGGGAGAGGGTGAATCTAGTAGAAACCAGCGAATAGGCGGGTCCAGGAGCTGTGAATCGACTCCTGCAACCATAGCTAGATAAGTGCAAAAAGGTAACTACACACACACACACACACACACACACACACAGGTATGGAAGACGGCAAATGTAGTTCCCATTTTTAAAAAAGGAGACAGAAAAGAGGCACTAAACTATAGACCTGTGTCATTGACGTGTATAGTATGCAAAATTATGGAGAAGATTATCAGGAGGAGAGTGGTGGAGCACCTGGAACGGAACAGGAGTATAAATGCCAACCAGCACGGATTCACGGAAGGCAAATCCTGTGTCACAAACCTTCTGGAGTTTTATGATAAAATAACAGAAGTAAGACAAGAGAGAGAGGGGTGGGTTGATTGCATCTTCTTGGACTGCAAGAAGGCCTTTGACACAGTTCCTCACAAGAGATTAGTGCAGAAGCTAGAGCATCAGGCGCATATAACAGGAAGGGCACTGCAATGGATCAGAGAATACCTGACAGGGAGGCAACAACGAGTCATGGTACGTAATGATGTATCACAGTGGGCACCTGTGACGAGCGGGGTCCCACAGGGGTCGGTCCTAGGACCAGTGCTATTTTTGGTATATGTGAACGACATGACGGAAGGGTTAGACTCAGAAGTGTCCCTGTTTGCAGATGATGTGAAGTTAATGAGGAGAATTAAATCTGATGAGGACCAGGCAGGACTTCAAAGAGACCTGGACAGACTGGACACCTGGTCCAGCAAATGGCTTCTCGAATTTAATCCTGCCAAATGCAAAGTCATGAAGATAGGGGAAGGGCACAGAAGACCACAGACAGAGTATAGGCTAGGTGGCCAAAGACTGCAAACCTCACTCAAGGAGAAAGATCTTGGGGTGAGTATAACACCGAGCATGTCTCCGGAAGCACACATCAATCAGATAACTGCTGCAGCATATGGGCGCCTGGCAAACCTGAGAACAGCATTCCGATACCTTAGTAAGGAATCATTCAAGACACTGTACACCGTGTATGTCAGGCCCATACTGGAGTATGCAGCACCTGTTTGGAACCCGCACTTGATAAAGCACGTCAAGAAACTAGAGAAAGTACAAAGGTTTGCGACAAGGTTAGTTCCAGAGCTAAGGGGAATGTCCTATGAAGAAAGATTAAGGGAAATCGGCCTGACGACACTGGAGGACAGGAGGGTCAGGGGAGACATGATAACGACATATAAAATACTGCGTGGAATAGACAAGGTGGACAAAGACAGGATGTTCCAGGGAGGGGACACAGAAACAAGAGGCCACAATTGGAAGTTGAAGACACAAATGAGTCAGAGAGATAGTAGGAAGTATTTCTTCAGTCATAGAGTTGTAAGGCAGTGGAATAGCCTAGAAAATGACGTAGTGGAGGCAGGAACCATACACAGTTTTAAGACGAGGTTTGATAAAGCTCATGGAGCGGGGAGAGAGAGGGCCTAGTAGCAACCGGTGAAGAGGCGGGACCAGGAGCTAGGACTCGACCCCTGCAACCACAAATAGGTGAGTACAAATAGGTGAGTACACACACACACACACACACACACACACACACACACGGTGGTTTAGCAAGTATGTAGTGCTCGCCCACTACTTTTTTGTTACTGCATCATTGATAATGACGTTAACAATGTCTGTGCATAAGACATGACACATCTAGCACTCAGACAACACTCTACACTATATTTAGTGTGTACAAGACATGCTACATCCACCACTCAGACAACACTCTACACTATATTTAGTGTGTATAAGACATGCTACATCCACCACTCAGACAACACTCTACACTATATTTAGTGTGTATAAGACATGCTACATCCACCACTCAGACAACACTCTACACTATATTTAGTGTGTACAAGACATGCTACATCCACCACTCAGACAACACTCTACACTATATTTAGTGTGTATAAGACATGCTACATCCACCACTCAGACAACACTCTACACTATATTTAGTGTGTATAAGACATGCTACATCCACCACTCAGACAACACTCTACACTATATTTAGTGTGTATAAGACATGCTACATCCACCACTCAGACAACACTCTACACTATATTTAGTGTGTACAAGACATGACACATCCACCACTCAGACAACACTCTACACTATATTTAGTGTGTACAAGACATGACACATCCACCACTCAGACAACACTCTACACTATATTTAGTGTGTACAAGACATGACACATCCACCACTCAGACAACACTCTACACTATATTTAGTGTGTACAAGACATGACACATCCACCACTCAGACAACACTCTACACTATATTTAGTGTGTACAAGACATGACACATCCACCACTCAGACAACACTCTACACTATATTTAGTGTGTACAAGACATGACACATCCACCACTCAGACAACACTCTACACTATATTTAGTGTGTACAAGACATGACACATCCACCACTCAGACAACACTCTACACTATATTTAGCGTGTATAAAACATGACACATTCACCATTCAGACACAACTCTACACTATATTTAGTGTGTATAAGACATGCCACATCCACCATACACTATATTTAGTGTGTATAAGACATGCTACATCCACCACTCAGACAACACTCTACACTATATTTAGTGTGTATAAGACATGCTACATCCACCACTCAGACAACACTCTACACTATATTTAGTGTGTATAAGACATGCTACATCCACCACTCAGACAACACTCTACACTATGTTTAGTGTGTATAAGACATGCTACATCCACCACTCAGACAACACTCTACACTATATTTAGTGTGTATAAGACATGCCACATCCACCACTCAGACAACACTCTACACTATATTTAGTGTGTATAAGACATGCCACATCCACCACTCAGACAACACTCTACACTATATTTAGTGTGTATAAGACATGACACATCCACCACTCAGACAACACTACACTATGTTTAACGTGTACAAAAACTCTGCTACAATGTAGAGGCTTTAGTCATGGTTAATATTAATCCAGTGGTGGTGCTGATAAAACTTATAATTTTACTTTTCTTGACATTGTTCTCTTCTCACACCCTGAGTATCCTTGGTTCAATCCCCGACACGGGTGAAAGCATTAAGCATATTTGCTTACTCCTGTTGTCCATTTTCATCTAACTGTAAGTAGGTACCTGGGTGTTAGAAGACTGGTGTGCGTCGCATCCTGGGGGACTACCTACCTGGAGTCTACCTGGTGGGTATTCCGGGGATCAACGCCCCCTCGGCCAGGTCCACGACCAACCCTCCCGGTGGATCAGGGCCTGATCAACGAGACTTACGAACCACAGCCCGGCTGATCTGGCACTGACTTTAAGTAATTCCCCTTATGGCTGCTGGGAGGCTGTTGAACACTTACTGCGTTTTCTCTTAATGTACCACTGACGCCCCTACTTTTCACTGGGGGTATATTACATCGCCTGCAAAGTCTTTTGCTATCATTGGGAGTTGTTTCTGTGTGCATACTAGGAACCAGTCCTTCCAGAATCTTCCAGGTGTAGGTTAAAGTACCAAATAAGACAGGCAGTCCTCGATGACGCACTGACTTTCTTGGGTTAGCCTGGGTGACTAACCCTCAGCGTTAAAAATCCTAACTAATATTTCCTTATCGTGACTCCTTGCAACATGTGGCTGCTGTCTTGTCAAGTGCGACCTTGAGTGCTTTCACTCTCCACCTTACTGCTACACTTCTATTGTGCAACATAATTACTGTATCATGTTGCATCACACTGACTACTGCAACTGTCATGTTGCATCACATTGACTACTGCAACTATCATGTTGCATCACATTGACTACTGTAACTATCATGTTGCATCACATTGACTACTGCAACTATCATGTTGCATCACATTGACTACTGTAACTATCATGTTGCATCACATGCAACTATCATGTTGCATCACACTGACTACTGCAACTGTCATGTTGCATCACATTGACTACTGTAACTATCATGTTGCATCACACTGACTACTGCAACTGTCATGTTGCATCACATTGACTACTGCAACTATTATGTTGCATCACATTGACTACTGCAACTATCATGATGCATCACACTGGCTACTGCAACTATCATGTTGCATCACACTGACTACTGCAACTATCATGTTGCATCACACTGACTACTGCAACTATCATGTTGCATCACATTGACTACTGCAACTATCATGATGCATCACACTGACTACTGCAACTATCATGTTGCATCACACTGACTACTGCAACTAACATGTTGCATCACATTGACTACTGCAACTATCATGATGCATCACACTGGCTACTGCAACTATCATGTTGCATCACATTGACTACTGCAACTATCATGTTGCATCACACTGACTACTGCAACTATTATGTTGCATCACATTGACTACTGTAACTGTCATGTTGCATCACATTGACTTGTGAGGGAAAAGTTCAATAGGTAGGAGTAGAGATATAGAAACAATAGTTTCATTACCGGCTACTAGTTAAGGTAGGGTAAGTCAAGCTCCCGCCTTTCTTCCTCCTCCCTGAAAGTGATAGTTTGACTGCCGGCTGCTTGTTAACGTAGGGTCAGTCTAGCTCCCGCTATCCCTTCCCCTCCCTCTTCCACCCCCCCCCCTCGGAAGGTGATGTGTGGGGCGCTGCTCAAACAGTAAATCACTTCGTTTTCGTTAATACATATTGTTTAATTGAAGCAGGGATCGAGCCCTCTGGTTTATTTATAGTTTGAGCGGAGCAGGAATTGAACCCTCTGTTTTCTTTAATACCCGTTTCATTTCCCCTGATAGTTTAAGTTATTCTTGCAAGCATGGAGGAATACCAGTTTTGGATGAACGCTGGAAGTAAGTTAGGAATAACAGGGAAAAATTTAGAATCTTTCATTAGTGCTAAGATCCAGGAAAGACTTGAAAGAGAGAGAATTGAGAGAGAAGAAAGACAGCTAGAAAGGGAAAGAGAAGAGAATAAGGAGAGAGAGAGAATCGAAAGAGAAGAGAAAAAGGAGAAAGAGAGAATTGAGAGAAATCCAAGAAAGACAGTTAGAAAGAGAGCAAGAGTACGTGAGGAACAAGCTAAGTTACGTGAGGAACAGGTTAAATTAAGGGAACTTGAGGAAAGAGCAAAGGACAGAGAATATGAGTTAAGGGAGAGAGAAAAGGATCGCGAACTCGAACAAACTCGCCTTGAATTAGAGAATAAGAAGTTAACTTTCTCACAACAGCAATTAGAGGAAGGAGTAATGGAACAACGTGCAGTCATTGCACATATTCCAACACCTAATTTATCTCCCTTCACAGAGGGGGAAGACATAACTTCATACATTATCAGGTTTGAAAATACCGCTTCCCTCTGTGAATGGCCTGCTGACACCTGGGCTACTAGGTTAGGAATGTTATTTTCTGGTACAGCCTTAAATATCTATGCAACTTTGTCGCAGGATATCATATGTAATTATAACCTACTGAAGAAGGCAATCCTTAAAGCATATCAAAAAACCACAAATTCTTACAGGAAAGATTTCAGGTATGCCACCTTACAGCCTGGCCAGAACTTTCAGCAGCTACAGGTAACACTCTTTCGTTTGTTCGACTTTTGGATAGAGAGTTTAGGAATTGATCACAGTTATGAATCTCTTAGAGACTTCATGGTTGCTGACCAGTTCCTGACAGCTCTTCCCCACCAGATACGAACATTCATCAGAGAACGTAACCTGATTAAAGCTGAGGAAGTTGCTGAGGCTGCTGACCTGTATGCTGAGGCTCACAATTCCTATAAAGACCTAAAGGGATCGAACCCTAAGGGCAAGGGTTCATCACACCTGAAGAAATCAAAGCCTCTAGTGGAAAGTAAAATGACTTCTTTTATTCCTGTTTGTCATTTGCGTGGTGTTAAGGGACATAAACGTCCAGATTGTCCTAAGAAGGTCCAAAAAGTTGGAAGATGTTTTAAAGACTGTAATGACCAAGCACCCTTCTGTTCAGGAACAGTTAATGGACTTAATGTATCTACCATTTTACGAGACACTGGATGCACATGTATAGTAATTTCTGATAAGCTGTTCCCTAATCTTAAAGAAACTCATTCCTCTGCTATACTTTCAGACTACTTGGGCCGTACAGACACTTTTCCTACCATCCGTTGTTACATTAGGTCTAAATGGTTCACAGGTTGGTCTGAAGCCGTACTAGCTCCCATCACTTCTTGCTCCGTACTAATAGGTAATGTAAAAGGTGCCCTTCTTCCTTCCGAGGTTGACCTTTCATCACCAAAGATGGATATAAGTGTTTCAGATCCTCTTCCTGTAGAGTCGGAGAAGCCCCTCGAAAGTTCAGATGAGACAATGTCTCGTGAGATTCATGTGGGATTAAAAACCAGTGATGCTACTCTCGAAAGCGAGGTAGTAGGATCACCGGTTCACTTGTTAGATGAAAGTGAAGATATCACCTCCAATACCATAAATGTCTTGACTAGGGTTCAGACCAAAGCCCAGGCTTCTCCTACTGTCCATCCTTTGATTTTCCCTGACTTTAAGCCTTTAGATATATCGAAGGACTCTTTTGTCAATTTACAACGTAATTGCCCTTCTCTTCAGATTTGTCATAATGCCGCTAAACAAAATCAAGTTATCCAAAGGAAAAACTTTTCATATAAATTTGAATATATAAAAGATATCTTGTACAAGTCAGTATTCAAATTAAATTCAGATGAGATAGACTATTCCATCTTAGTTGTTCCAAGTCAATGCAGAGAGACTGTTCTTAAAATGGCTCATGACCTGCCAGTGGCCGGACATTTCTCGCATCGTAAAACCTTAAATAAAATTAGGGAAACCTATTTTTGGCCAAAAATGTCCTCAGATATCACTACTTATTGTAGATCGTGTAAAGTTTGCCAACTGTCATCCTCCCGAGGTACCAGGCGAGTACCTATGGTCAAAATGCCAATCTTTACGGTACCGTTTGAAAGAGTAGCTATTGACATCGTTGGTCCTTTATCTCCACTTTCATCTGGGGGACATAGATATATATTAACATTAGTTGATTATGCTTCGAGTTTCCCTGAAGCCATACCCTTAAAGACCATAACTACTACAGAGGTGGCTGAAGCCCTTTTGTTCATCTTCTCCAGAGTGGGCATCCCTAGAGAAATTTTGTCTGACCATGAGACACAATTCACATCTGACTTAATGCAACATCTCTACCAACTTCTGGGAGTGAAGCCTCTCTTCACAACACCCTATCATCCCAGCTGTAATGGGAGGATTGAGCGCCAGCATTCGATTCTCAAGTCCATTTTAAGGAAACTTTGCTCCCTTAAACCTAAGGAGTGGCATCGTTACCTACCCTGTGCTTTGTTTGCCATGAGGGAAGTTCCCAGTGACTCTTTGGGGTTTTCACCTTTTGAACTTCTCTATGGTAGACAGGCCAGAGGCCCATTGTCCATCCTTCATGACTTATGGACTAATGAGGAGGTAAATGCTGAGGTTCAGTCTTCTTACCAGTTTCTCCTTGACCTTAGATCCAAACTTGAGGAGACCTCTGACATAGTTTCGAAAAACCTAAGCTTGTCAATGGACCAGTACAAAACCTATTTTGATTCCAAAAGTCAGAGGAGAAGTTTTAAAGTAGGAGATGAAGTTCTTGTACTTTTGCCTATCAAGTCAAATAAATTATTAGTAGCATGGAAAGGTCCATATAAAGTATTAAAAATTTGTGGGAAAGTTGACTACCTCATAGAAGTCAAGGGGAAACCTAAGCTTTATCATATAAACATCCTTAAGAAACATTACCGAAGAAATTCGGTTAACTGCCTTAATAACTTTGACTTAGTTTTTCCACACGAACTTGATAAGACAACTGAAGAATGTAAAGTGTGCGTAATTGACACCTCTAACTTAGACTATGATGAAGAACTACATGACTTGGTGACTCTTGACCACTCGGATGCAACCAACATTAATATTAATGAATCTTTGGATGACCATAAGAGACATGAACTACTTCAATGTGTGAGTAACTTTTCAGACGTCTTTACTGATATTCCAGGTGTTACCTCCACGGTAGTCCATAAGATTGACTTATTGACGGACAATCCTATCAAACGGAAATTATACCTAGTTCCAGTTCACCTTAGGGATGCATTTGACCGAGAGGTAGACAAATTATTAAAACTAAAGATCATTGAACCTTCAGTATCTGCATATTGCTCACCAGTAGTCATGGTTAAGAAGGAGGATAATTCATATAGACTTGCTATTGACTTCAGAGGCCTTAATGCTATAACTCGGTGGGATGCTGAGCCTATGCCCTTAATAGATAGCGATCTACACAAATTTTATGACTCTTCCTTCTTTTCAGAGATTGATATTACACAGGCATATCATCAAGTAATGTTAGATCCTTCTTCTAAGCAGTACACCACTTTTCCTACACACCAAGGACTGATGCAGTATAGAACTATCCCCTTCGGTTTGGTAACTGCCTGTGCTACCTACGTGAGACTGATGAGAAAGGTCTTGGGTAATATGCCAAATGTTTCAGTTTATTTTGATAACATTTACGTAATGACATCTACGTGGGGCGAACATATCCAAACATTAACATCAGTTTTGCGTAGGTTACGCTCACATGGCCTCACTGCCAAGCCAAAGAAATGCTTCCTTGGGTATAACAAGATTAGATATCTTGGTCTGATACTTTCTAATAACTCTCTGCAGCCTCTCCCCAGTAAGATCAAAGCTTTATTAGAATTTAAATCCCCCAAAACCAAGAAGCTCATGCGAAGCTTTCTTGGTTCTGTAAATTTTTATGCACGGTTTATCCCGAACCTTACTGATCTTACAGGCATCTTGTCTGACTTCCTTAAAAAGTCTGTGAAGGAACCTCTTGAACTTTCCGACGTAGCTCGGGAAAAGTTTAATGAGATTAAAAGTATCTTTTCGAAAGACCCTATACTTAAGATTCCAGATATTAATAAAACATTTTGTTTAAGAACTGATGCCTCCAATATGGGCTTAGGTGCAGTGTTACTACAATACCATGATGGTACTCCCTTCCCTGTATGCTTCCTAAGCCGGAAACTCCTTCCCGCAGAAACAAGATACTCCACAATAGAAAAGGAATGTTTAGCCCTTGTGTGGGGTATCTCCAAACTTAAATTTTATTTGCTGGGAAAAGAATTCATTTTAGAAACGGACCACAAACCTTTGATATACCTAGAAACTTTTAAGGGAACCAAGAGTCGCCTCTTGAGGTGGACATTGGCACTCCAGGCTTTTAAGTTCCATATTGTGCATATCAATGGTTCATCCAATTATTTCTCTGACTGGTTAAGTCGTGACAGTCAGTAGAAGATATGTTGCCTTAAGCGACTTCCACATGTTAGAACTTTTTCCTCGCTATTCTTCTTATACTCCTTGACTATAAGTCTTGGTATGGGGGAGTGTGAGGGAAAAGTTCAATAGATAGGAGTAGAGATATGGTAACAATAGTTTCATTACCGGCTACTAGTTAAGGTAGGGTAAGTCAAGCTCCCGCCTTTCTTCCCCCTCCCTGAAAGTGATAGTTTCATTGCCGGCTACTAGTTAAGGTAGGGTAAGTCACGCTCCCGTTTTTCCCACCTTTTCTCCCCCACCCCTAAAGTGATAGTTTGATTGCCGGCTGCTTGTTAACGTAGGGTCAGTCTAGCTCCCGCTATCCCTTCCCCTCCCTCTTCCACCCCCCCCTCGAAAGGTGATGTGTGGGGCTCTGCTCAAACAGTAAATCACTCGACTCACAGCTCCCAACACTACTCTTGGATGACAGTGAGGGTCACCTGTCAATCAACGAGAAGAACCGGAGAAGGACTAACGTCCAGAGACTTCCCCATTTTGGATCTAAGTACCTGTGTACCTGTATGAAATTGCAGGACGTAACCCCTCATCATTGCAGCGGTAAAGAACCTGCTTTCCTGTCATCGGGATAATAATCACGGCGATTCTCTGTGAAGAACTAGCCAGTGGTGGTCACCAACACCTGCGACCCACCCCCTCCCCCCCACATCAGCAACGGCTACGATTTCAACAACACAGTGTCACCAACACCAGACACCCAAGTTTTAAATTAGTGTTGAATTCAGTTATCATTTACATTTTTCATTTTTTATTTTCTTTAATGTAGGATTAATATTTCATATTTAAGTGTTTTATATTTTATATTTTCTATATAATAAAGTGTTTATGTTTGTCTGTTATTATTTCTTTTTCTATTCACTAATTTTCCTGAGGAGGAGCCAGCCTTGGTAATACTGTCTGAAGTTGTTACAGGGCTGAGTAAGCCTTCACAAGTGGCGACCTTGCCAGGATCAACTCTACTGAATCAAGATTCAACTCCATCTCGAATCTACCATTGGAACTTCAACGCTGCATACCACAGACGGTTACCACCAGCCATGAGTAATCATTCTCTATGGTAGGACTACAGTACAGGTATTTAAAAGATTTGGTGATTGTTATAGTCTCAATTTATTGTAAGTCAAGTCAGGCAGGATATAATATTTAATTCTGCCATCTTTTTGTGTGAGCTTGAAACACTTTGGAGGATTAGACTCTAGGGACCCGAGATTTTCCAGTGACAACTTGTTTCATTGAGCTCTTTATTATACAAAGGGAACTGTCATAGGACACTCTTGATTTGTTGGTGAGAAGATTGGATGGTCAAGTGACCCCATTCTACTTACTGTTTGCTCAGGAGCTGGCATAGAACACTTCGTTTTCGTTAATACATATTGTTTAATTGAAGCAGGGATCGAGCCCTCTGGTTTATTTATAGTTTGAGCGGAGCAGGAATTGAACCCTCTGTTTTCTTTAATACCCGTTTCATTTCCCCTGATAGTTTAAGTTATTCTTGCAAGCATGGAGGAATACCAGTTTTGGATGAACGCTGGAAGTAAGTTAGGAATAACAGGGAAAAATTTAGAATCTTTCATTAGTGCTAAGATCCAGGAAAGACTTGAAAGAGAGAGAATTGAGAGAGAAGAAAGACAGCTAGAAAGGGAAAGAGAAGAGAATAAGGAGAGAGAGAGAATCGAAAGAGAAGAGAAAGAAGAAAGAGAGAATTGAGAGAAATCCAAGAAAGACAGTTAGAAAGAGAGCAAGAGTACGTGAGGAACAAGCTAAGTTACGTGAGGAACAGGTTAAATTAAGGGAACTTGAGGAAAGAGCAAAGGACAGAGAATATGAGTTAAGGGAGAGAGAAAAGGATCGCGAACTCGAACAAACTCGCCTTGAATTAGAGAATAAGAAGTTAACTTTCTCACAACAGCAATTAGAGGAAGGAGTAATGGAACAACGTGCAGTCATTGCACATATTCCAACACCTAATTTATCTCCCTTCACAGAGGGGGAAGACATAACTTCATACATTATCAGGTTTGAAAATACCGCTACCCTCTGTGAATGGCCTGCTGACACCTGGGCTACTAGGTTAGGAATGTTATTTTCTGGTACAGCCTTAAATATCTATGCAACTTTGTCGCAGGATATCATATGTAATTATAACCTACTGAAGAAGGCAATCCTTAAAGCATATCAAAAAACCACAAATTCTTACAGGAAAGATTTCAGGTATGCCACCTTACAGCCTGGCCAGAACTTTCAGCAGCTACAGGTAACACTCTTTCGTTTGTTCGACTTTGGGATAGAGAGTTTAGGAATTGATCACAGTTATGAATCTCTTAGAGACTTCATGGTTGCTGACCAGTTCCTGACAGCTCTTCCCCACCAGATACGAACATTCATCAGAGAACGTAACCTGATTAAAGCTGAGGAAGTTGCTGAGGCTGCTGACCTGTATGCTGAGGCTCACAATTCCTATAAAGACCTAAAGGGATCGAACCCTAAGGGCAAGGGTTCATCACACCTGAAGAAATCAAAGCCTCTAGTGGAAAGTAAAATGACTTCTTTTATTCCTGTTTGTCATTTGCATGGTGTTAAGGGACATAAACGTCCAGATTGTCCTAAGAAGGTCCAAAAAGTTGGAAGATGTTTTAAAGACTGTAATGACCAAGCACCCTTCTGTTCAGGAACAGTTAATGGACTTAATGTATCTACCATTTTACGAGACACTGGATGCACATGTATAGTAATTTCTGATAAGCTGTTCCCTAATCTTAAAGAAACTCATTCCTCTGCTATACTTTCAGACTACTTGGGCCGTACAGACACTTTTCCTACCATCCGTTGTTACATTAGGTCTAAATGGTTCACAGGTTGGTCTGAAGCCGTACTAGCTCCCATCACTTCTTGCTCTGTACTAATAGGTAATGTAAAAGGTGCCATTCTTCCTTCCGAGGTTGACCTTTCATCACCAAAGATGGATATAAGTGTTTCAGATCCTCTTCCTATAGAGTCGGAGAAGCCCCTCGAAAGTTCAGATGAGACAATGTCTCGTGAGATTCATGTGGGATTAAAAACCAGTGATGCTACTCTCGAAAGCGAGGTAGTAGGATCACCGGTTCACTTGTTAGATGAAAGTGAAGATATCACCTCCAATACCATAAATGTCTTGACTAGGGTTCAGACCAAAGCCCAGGCTTCTCCTACTGTCCATCCTTTGATTTTCCCTGACTTTAAGCCTTTAGATATCTCGAAGGACTCTTTTGTCAATTTACAACGTAATTGCCCTTCTCTTCAGATTTGTCATAATGCCGCTAAACAAAATCAAGTTATCCAAAGGAAAAACTTTTCATATAAATTTGAATATATAAAAGATATCTTGTACAAGTCAGTATTCAAATTAAATTCAGATGAGATAGACTATTCCATCTTAGTTGTTCCAAGTCAATGCAGAGAGACTGTTCTTAAAATGGCTCATGACCTGCCAGTGGCCGGACATTTCTCGCATCGTAAAACCTTAAATAAAATTAGGGAAACCTATTTTTGGCCAAAAATGTCCTCAGATATCACTACTTATTGTAGATCGTGTAAAGTTTGCCAACTGTCATCCTCCCGAGGTACCAGGCGAGTACCTATGGTCAAAATGCCAATCTTTACAGTACCGTTTGAAAGAGTAGCTATTGACATCGTTGGTCCTTTATCTCCACTTTCATCTGGGGGACATAGATATATATTAACATTAGTTGATTATGCTTCGAGTTTCCCTGAAGCCATAACCTTAAAGACCATAACTACTACAGAGGTGGCTGAAGCCCTTTTGTTCATCTTCTCCAGAGTGGGCATCCCTAGAGAAATTTTGTCTGACCATGAGACACAATTCACATCTGACTTAATGCAACATCTCTACCAACTTCTGGGAGTGAAGCCTCTCTTCACAACACCCTATCATCCCAGCTGTAATGGGAGGATTGAGCGCCAGCATTAGATTCTCAAGTCCATTTTAAGGAAACCTTGCTCCCTTAAACCTAAGGAGTGGCATCATTACCTACCCTGTGCTTTGTTTGCCATGAGGGAAGTTCCCAGTGACTCTTTGGGGTTTTCACCTTTTGAACTTCTCTATGGTAGACAGGCCAGAGGTCCACTGTCCATCCTTCATGACTTATGGACTAATGAGGAGGTAAATGCTGAGGTTCAGTCTTCTTACCAGTTTCTCCTTGACCTTAGATCCAAACTTGAGGAGACTCTGACATAGTTTCGAAAAACCTAAGCTTGTCAATGGACCAGTACAAAACCTATTTTGTTTCCAAAAGTCAGAGGAGAAGTTTTAAAGTAGGGGATGAAGTTCTTGTACTTTTGCCTATCAAGTCAAATAAATTATTAGTAGCATGGAAAGGTCCATATAAAGTATTAAAAATTTGTGGGAAAGTTGACTACCTCATAGAAGTCAAGGGGAAACCTAAGCTTTATCATATAAACATCCTTAAGAAACATTACCGAAGAAATTCGGTTAACTGCCTTAATAACTTTGACTTAGTTTTTCCACACGAACTTGATAAGACAACTGAAGAATGTAAAGTGTGCGTAATTGACACCTCTAACTTAGACTATGATGAAGAACTACATGACTTGGTGACTCTTGACCACTCGGATGCAACCAACATTAATATTAATGAATCTTTGGATGACCATAAGAGACATGAACTACTTCAATGTGTGAGTAACTTTTCAGACGTCTTTACTGATATTCCAGGTGTTACCTCCACGGTAGTCCATAAGATTGACTTATTGATGGACAATCCTATCAAACGGAAATTATACCTAGTTCCAGTTCACCTTAGGGATGCATTTGACCGAGAGGTAGACAAATTATTAAAACTAAAGATCATTGAACCTTCAGTATCTGCATATTGCTCACCAGTAGTCATGGTTAAGAAGGAGGATAATTCATATAGACTTGCTATTGACTTCAGAGGCCTTAATGTTATAACTCGGTGGGATGCTGAGCCTATGCCCTTAATAGATAGCGATCTACACAAATTTTATGACTCTTCCTTCTTTTCAGAGATTGATATTACACAGGCATATCATCAAGTAATGATAGATCCTTCTTCTAAGCAGTACACCACTTTTCCTACACACCAAGGACTGATGCAGTATAGAACTATCCCCTTCGGTTTGGTAACTGCCTGTGCTACCTACGTGAGACTGATGAGAAAGGTCTTGGGTAATATGCCAAATGTTTCAGTTTATTTTGATAACATTTACGTAATGACATCTACGTGGGGCGAACATATCCAAACATTAACATCAGTTTTGCGTAGGTTACGCTCACATGGCCTCACTGCCAAGCCGAAGAAATGCTTCCTTGGGTATAACAAGATTAGATATCTTGGTCTGATACTTTCTAATAACTCTCTGCAGCCTCTCCCCAGTAAGATCAAAGCTTTATTAGAATTTAAATTCCCCAAAACCAAGAAGCTCATGCGAAGCTTTCTTGGTTCTGTAAATTTTTATGCACGGTTTATCCCGAACCTTACTGATCTTACAGGCATCTTGTCTGACTTCCTTAAAAAGTCTGTGAAGGAACCTCTTGAACTTTCCGACGTAGCTCGGGAAAAGTTTAATGAGATTAAAAGTATCTTTTCGAAAGACCCTATACTTAAGATTCCAGATATTAATAAAACATTTTGTTTAAGAACTGATGCCTCCAATATGGGCTTAGGTGCAGTGTTACTACAATACCATGATGGTACTCCCTTCCCTGTATGCTTCCTAAGCCGGAAACTCCTTCCCGCAGAAACAAGATACTCCACAATAGAAAAGGAATGTTTAACCCTTGTGTGGGGTATCTCCAAACTTAAATTTTATTTGCTGGGAAAAGAATTCATTTTAGAAACGGACCACAAACCTTTGATATACCTAGAAACTTTTAAGGGAACCAAGAGTCGCCTCTTGAGGTGGACATTGGCACTCCAGGCTTTTAAGTTCCATATTGTGTATATCAATGGTTCATCCAATTATTTCTCTGACTGGTTAAGTCGTGACAGTCAGTAGAAGATATGTTGCCTTAAGCGACTTCCACATGTTAGAACTTTTTCCTCGCTATTCTTCTTATACTCCTTGACTATAAGTCTTGGTATGGGGGAGTGTGAGGGAAAAGTTCAATAGATAGGAGTAGAGATATGGTAACGATAGTTTCATTACCGGCTACTAGTTAAGGTAGGGTAAGTCACCCTCCCGTTTTTCCCACCTTTTCTCCCCCTCCCCTAAAGTGATAGTTTGATTGCCGGCTGCTTGTTAACGTAGGGTCAGTCTAGCTCCCGCTATCCCTTCCCCTCCCTCTTCCACCCCCCCCCCTCGAAAGGTGATGTGTGGGGCGCTGCTCAAACAGTAAATCACTCGACTCACAGCTCCCAACACTACTCTTGGATGACAGTGAGGGTCACCTGTCAATCAACGAGAAGAACCGGAGAAGGACTAACGTCCAGAGACTTCCCCATTTTGGATCTAAGTACCTGTGTACCTGTATGAAATTGCAGGACGTAACCCCTCATCATTGCAGCGGTAAAGAACCTGCTTTCGTGTCATCGGGATAATAATCACGGCGATTCTCTGTGAAGAACTAGCCAGTGGTGGTCACCAACACCTGCGACCCCCCCCCCTCCCCCCCACATCAGCAACGGCGACGATTTCAACAACACAGTGTCACCAACACCAGACACCCAAGTTTTAAATTAGCGTTGAATTCAGTTATCATTTACATTTTTCATTTTTTATTTTCTTTAATGTAGGATTAATATTTCATATTTAAGTGTTTTATATTTTATATTTTCTACATAATAAAGTGTTTATGTTTGTCTGTTATTATTTCTTTTTCTATTCACTAATTTTCCTGAGGAGGAGCCAGCCTTGGTAATACTGTCTGAAGTTGTTACAGGGCTGAGTAAGCCTTCACAGACTACTGCAACTATCATGTTGCATCACATTGACTACTGCAACCATCATGTTGCATCACACTGACTACTGCAACTATTATGTTGCATCACATGCAACTATCATGTTGCATCACATTGACTACTGTAACTATCATGTTGCATCACATTGATTACTGTAACTATCATGTTGCATCACATTGACTACTGCAACTATCATGTTGCATCACATCGACTACTGCAACTATCATGTTGCATCACATTGACTACTGCAACTATCATGTTGCATCACATTGACTACTGCAACTATCATGTTGCATCACATTGACTACTGCAACTATCATGTTGCATCACATTGACTACTGCAACTATCATGTTGCATCACATTGACTACTGCAACTATCATGTTGCATCACATTGACTACTGCAACTATCATGTTGCATCACATGCAACTATCATGTTGCATCACATTGACTACTGCAACTATCATAGTTGCAGTAGTCAATGTGATGCAACATGATAGTTGCAGTAGTCAATGTGATGCAACATGATAGTTGCATGTGATGCAACATGATAGTTGTAGTAGTCAATGTGATGCAACATGATAGTTGGAGTAGTCAATGTGATGCAACATGATAGTTGCAGTAGTCAGTGTGATGCAACATGATAGTTCCAGTAGTCAGTGTGATGCAACATGATAGTTGCAGTAGTCAATGTGATGCAACATGATAGTTGCAGTAGTCAATGTGATGCAACATGATAGTTGGAGTAGTCAATGTGATGCAACATGATAGTTGCAGTAGTCAGTGTGATGCAACATCATGTTGCATCACATTGACTACTGCAACTATCATGTTGCATCACATTGACTACTGCAACTATCATGTTGCATCACATTGACTACTTTAACTATCATGTTGCATCACATTGACTACTGCAACTATCATGTTGCATCACATTGACTACTGCAACTATCATGTTGCATCACATTGACTACTGCAACTATCATGTTGCATCACACTGCTGCAACTATCATGTTGCATCACATTGACTACTGCAACTATCATGTTGCATCACACTGCTGCAACTATTATGTTGCATCACATTGACTACTGCAACTATCATGTTGCATCACATTGACTACTGCAACTATCATGTTGCATCACATGCAACTATCATGTTGCATCACATTGACTACTGCAACTATCATGTTGCATCACATGCAACTATCATGTTGCATCACATTGACTACTGCAACTATCATGTTGCATCACATTGACTACTGCAACTATCATGTTGCATCACATGCAACTATCATGTTGCATCACATTGACTACTGCAACTATCATGTTGCATCACATTGACTACTGCAACTATCATGTTGCATCACATTGACTACTGTAACTATCATGTTGCATCACATTGACTACTGCAACTATCATGTTGCATCACACTGACTACTGCAACTATCATGTTGCATCACATTGACTACTGTAACTATCATGTTGCATCACACTGCTGCAACTATCATGTTGCATCACATTGACTACTGCAACTATCATGTTGCATCACACTGCTGCAACTATTATGTTGCATCACATTGACTACTGCAACTATCATGTTGCATCACATTGACTACTGCAACTATCATGTTGCATCACACTGCTGTAACTATCATGTTGCATCACACTGCTGCAACTATCATGTTGCATCACACTTACTACTGCAACTATCATGTTGCATCACACTGACTACTGCAACTATCATGTTGCATCACATTGACTACTGCAACTATCATGTTGCATCACATTGACTACTGCAACTATCATGTTGCATCACATTGACTACTGCAACTATCATGTTGCATCACATTTACTACTGCAACTATCATGTTGCATCACATTGACTACTGCAACTATCATGTTGCATCACATGCAACTATCATGTTGCATCACATTGACTACTGCAACTATCATGTTGCATCACATTGACTACTGCAACTATCATGTTGCATCACATTGACTACTGCAACTATCATGTTGCATCACATGCAACTATCATGTTGCATCACATTGACTACTGCAACTATCATGTTGCATCACATGCAACTATCATGTTGCATCACATTGACTACTGCAACTATCATGTTGCATCACATTGACTACTGCAACTATCATGTTGCATCACATTGACTACTGCAACTATCATGTTGCATCACACTGCTGCAACTATCATGTTGCATCACACTGCTGCAACTATCATGTTGCATCACACTGCTGCAACTATCATGTTGCATCACATTGACTATTGCAACTATCATGTTGCATCACATTGACTACTGCAACTATCATGTTGCATCACACTGCTGCAACTATCATGTTGCATCACACTGCTGCAACTCTCATGTTGCATCACACTGCTGCAACTATCATGTTGCATCATACTGCTGCAACTATCACGTTACTTCACATTGACTATTTACACAACGGTTATCTTATGAATTAAGAAAACTTATTTTACTGCTGTGGTCGAAAGCAGCGCTAATCATTAGGTACCTGGTAAGCAAGTTTACTTAGGTACGGGTACTATTTTTGACAAAGACAGAAGTAACTCTGTCTTCCTGTCAGACACTGCAACTTCTTGGGATCTTAATACTTAGGAATTCTTCGCTTGCCTAATTGTTGGGCACGACCTTGGGCACGACCTTGGGCACGACCTTGGGCACGACCTACTTCCGCATTGGACAAATGTGACACCACCTATGACTGCTGCACCTCTCCTGCCATACGGTTTATAAGCTGCTTCTCCGCTCATCTGCCGTATTCTACTCAAGATTGATGGACTGACCACATCGACTCAAGGTTGAGGGACTGATTACCTCATTCTCCTCCTGTTCTTCGAGTTTCTCCTGTGTATGGACTGATGAAGCTACTGTGTGGCGAAACGTTTCCTCAATAAAGATACCCAAGAGTTGCACATGTGTCTAATTTATCAACATGTCGGTTCTCTGAACCATTCATCTACGATCGGTGCTTTTAGTCGGGTTTAACTTAACTGTTAGTAAATGTTTGTGGAGACGCTTTTATTACTGAAGTAAGTTTTAAACTTAGCATAGTCTGTGTTAATGGTGTTTGATGCAACGGTATTTACTTACTAATGTTGATGCAACAGTTTTGTATTGTGAATTAAAACAATTTGCCCCAATAGAAATAAGTCACTCTGTCTTTTTTGGATAATCATAGGTTCTCTACACATATACTGCTATGTATGACAATCTATGTAACTGTATTTGTGTATACCTGAATAAACTTACTCTGGTGCACCTCACTGTCGACATTCTCCGTTTTTTATGGTTTTACCTCAGCTCTTTTTAGTTGTTACCAGAGCACTCTTCCGTACCCTTTGGAATTCCTTTACCGCTACAATATCCTGTCATACACACAGGTATCCCTGTGATCCCCGTTGGGGAGGGGAACTTTTGCTTTTGCACTTATCACCGTCAATGATCTTCCACGATGCATTACTCAAATATAGTGTGAAAATCAAGCTGAGAAGTGGGAGAGTAAGTGACTCATCCCAACTAACCCTTGCAGCTGTTGTTAGCAGCAGCTTGCAGGTTAAATGTCTCTCAAGGATGCCTTTATTGTAGTCTGTACAGACGACAATGAGGCTGAAAAACTGATCATGACTGCAGCTACAACCATCCTTGCTACACGGCAATTTCAAGTCACGTCTTCCCCAGCTTTGAGGGCCACGATAACTGTGTTTCTCAAACGACTGGACAAAATCATCACTACCCAACCCATCGAAGACACCAAGAAGTAATAGAAGACCAGAACCCCTGGGTTACTGTGGAATATATCACCAAGATCTCGAACGTTTCTTCTATCACCCTCACTGATGTCAACATGGCTGCCCAAGCTCTCTCTGATGTAATGACAATCCACTACTTCCACAACAACCCAAACTTCATTGAAGTGAGACAGTACTTGCGGTGGGGGACCTAAATGCTGAAGTGGGTCAAGTTGTTGTGGAGGGAGTAGTCGGTAAAGTTTGGGTTGCCAGCAGTAAATGAAAAGAGGAAGCCTTTAATTGAACTATGTATTAAAAGAGGTTTGGTAATAAGTAATATATGTTTTGAGAAAAAGAGAATAAATAAGTATACAAGAAATGATATAGCACATAATGAAAGTAGTATGTTAGATTATTTATTGGTGGATAAAAGATTGATGGTAGGCTTCAGGATGTGCATGTTTATAGAAGGACAACAGATACATCAGGTCATTATTCAGTTGTAGCTACAATTCAAATTCAAATTCAAACTTTATTCTCTATAAGGATTACAATGCTGAGTTTACAGAAATTTGGTTATTGTGTGGTTTACATGTAGTAAAATAGTGATTACAGAGTGTACCACTAGAATGCTTAGCATGGCTAGGCATTTCGGGCAGACTTAGTTTTATTCTTAATTGTAGATGAATGGTTCAGAGAACCGACAGGTTGATAAATTAGACACATGTGCAACTCTTGGGTATCTTTATTGAGGAAACGTTTCGCCACACAGTGGCTTCATCAGTCGATACGTAGGAGAAACTTGAAGAACAGGAGAAGAATGAGGTAATCAGTCCCTCAACCTTGAGTCGATGTGTTCAGTCCATCAATCTTGAATAGAATACGGCATATCAGCGGAGAAGCAGCTTATAAACCGTATGGCAGGAGAGGTGCAGCAGTCATAGGTCGTGTCACATTTGTTCAATGTGGAAGTAGGTCGTGCCCAAGAATTAGGCAAGCGAAGAATTCCTAAGTATTAAGATCCCATTCATCTACAAATCTCTCAGACACTGCAACTTCTTGGGATCTTAATACTTAGGAATTCTTCGCTTGCCTAATTCTTGGGCACGACCTACTTCCACATTGAACAAATGTGACACGACCTATGACTGCTGCACCTCTCCTGCCATACGGTTTATAAGCTGCTTCTCCGCTGATATGCCGTATTCTATTCAAGATTGATGGACTGAACACATCGACTCAAGGTTGAGGGACTGATTACCTCATTCTTCTCCTGTTCTTCAAGTTTCTCCTACGTATGGACTGATGAAGCCACTGTGTGGCGAAACGTTTCCTCAATAAAGATACCCAAGAGTTGCACATGTGTCTAATTTATCATCATTCTTAATTGTAAAATATTACAAATTATGAGGTAAGTTGGTATTATGGCTAAGTGACTAAATACTAGTTAGTGAGTTTAGCAATGTGAATGCTTTTGTTTTGGCACAGTACATAGTTTCAGTATTGGAGTATCACAGGATTCATTATTTTAAGATTGAGATTAATATTTCTGTTTATGGTCAAATGAGTCAGTGAGTGTAAGTGTGAACCACCAGGTGGTATTCGTGTAGTTAGTTGACAGGGTGTATCAGGGAGAAAAGATGTTTTCTAATGGTAGTTTTGAAGGTGATGAATGTGTCTGCAGTTCTAGAGTTCTCAGGTAGGGTATTCCAGATTTTAGGGCCTTTGACATACATTGAATTTTTGTAAAGGTTTAGTCGGACACGGGGAATGTCGTAAAGATGTTTGTGTCTGGTGTTATGCCTGTGGGTTCTGTCACAACTATCAAGAAAGCATTTTAGGTCAAGGTTGATATTAGAGTTTAAGGCCCTGTAGATGTAGATTGCACAGTAGTAAGTGTGGATGTACTGAACAGGGAGTAAGTTTAGGTCTATGAAGAGTGGGGGGGGGTGTTCCCAGGGATGGGATTTAGTGATTATTCTTACTGCAGCTTTTTGTTGGGTTATTATTGGCTTTAGGTGTGTTGCTGCAGTTGATCCCCAAGCACAAATAGCATAGGTGAGGTATGGATAAATAAGTGAGTGGTATAGTGTGAGAAGGGCATTTTGCGGGTAGTATCGTATCTTGGAGAGGATCCCAACCGTTTTGGATACTTTTTTGGTTATATGCTGGATATGGGTGCTGAAATTCAGGTTGTTGTCAAGGTATAAGCCTAGGAATTTGCCCCCATTATTTCTGGTAATTAGAGTGTTGTCAATCTTAATGTTAATTTGTGCATCTCCTGCTCTGCTACCAAACATAATATAGTAGGTTTTGTCAGTGTTAAGCATAAGTTTATTGGCTGTCATCCAAGTCGATATTTTGATCAGCTCCTCATTCACAGTGGTGTTGAGGGTGGCAAGATTAGGGTGAGAGATGACATAAGTCGTGTCGTCAGCAAAGAGAATGGGTTTCAGGTGTTGGGATACGTTTGGAAGGTCATTGATGTATATGAGGAAGAGCAGTGGACCAAGGACACTTCCCTGCGGAACTCCAGTATCAAGTGGCCGTGTTGCTGATGCTGTGTCTTTAATGGTGACATACTGATACCTATTAGTAATGTAAGATTTGAAATAAGCAAGCGCATGGCCTCTTATACCGTAATGATCAAGTTTGTGGAGTAGGATGTCGTGGTCTACTGTGTCAAAAGCTTTTCTTAGGTCAATAAAAATTCCTAGTGGATATTCCTTATTTTCCAATGCTGTGTAAAGCAGATCTAGCATTTTTATGATTGCATCATTAATGCTTTTATTTTTCCTGAATCCAAATTGGCAGGGGTTGAGTATGTTTTGTGTTGTTATAAATGAATACAGTGTCCTGTGCACGAGTTTCTCAAAGATTTTGGATAGCAATGGTAAGTTAGATATTGGCCTATAGTTGTTAAAGTCTGTAGGGTCACCATCTTTATGTATTGGTGTAACCCTTGCCATCTTGAGTAGTTTCGGGAAGGTGCTAGTCTCTAGTGACTTGTTAAAGAGTAATGAAATAGCATGCGAAAGGACATGGGCCGCTCGCTTGTACAGTAATGGTGGGACATGAGACAGATTCCCCAAGTTATTTTTAAGTGACTTTATAATCTCGGTGACTTCCGTGGGCTCAGTTGGTGCAAGATAGAAGGAATTAGGGAAATTCCCATCTAGGCAAAAAGGAAATTGGCAACAGCAAGTAAGAGAGAGGTGAAAGTTTATAAATTAAGGGAGGAGGAAGTTAGGGTGAAATGTAAGCAACTATTAGGAGACAGTTGGGGTAGTGAGAGTATAGGAAGTGTGGGGGGTTGAAGAGGGGTGGGATAATTTTGAAAATGCAGTGTTAGAATGCAGGGCAGAAGTTTGTGGTTATAGGAGGGTGGGTGCAGGAGGAAAGAGGAGGGATTGTTGGAGTGGAGAGGTAAAAGGTGTGATAAAAGAAAAAAAGGTTGCTTATGAAAGGTGTTTACAAAGCAGAAGTAATATGAAAAGGTTGGAATACATGGAAAGTAAAAGAAAGGTGAAGAGAGTAGGGAAGGAGCGCAAAACGTGAGTAAATGACAGAGTGGGTGCTGAGAAAAAAAAGAAAAAAATTGGATTGAGATAAATAGGTTAAGAAAGCCTAGGGAACAAATGGATTCCTCAGTTAAAAACAGATTAGAGGAGTTTGTAAATGGGGAGTTGGAGGTATTGGGAAGATGGTGGGAATATTTTGAGGAACTATTAAAGTTGATAAAGAGAGAGAGAGGCAGTAATTTCATTCATTGGCCTGGGAGGTATAACATCTTTTAGGAGTGAAAGAGAACCAGAAGTGAGTGAGGGAGATGCGTGAGACAGTGGGTAGAATGAAAGTGGGTAAAGCAGCTGGAACTGATGGGATCATGTCAGAAATGTTAAAAGCAGGGGCAGGGGGGAGAGAAATGTGAAAATATATATATATATATATATATATATATATATATATATATATATATATATATATATATATATATATATATATATTTATATATTTATATATATATATATATATATATATATATATATATATATATATATATATATATATATATATATATATGTCGTGCCGAATAGGCAGAACTTGCGATCTTGGCTTAAATAGCAACGCTCATCTTTCCATATAGGACAAGCGAAAATTTGTGTATGCAATAATTTCTCAAAAATCATTCTAAACACAACGAAAAAATATGTTTCATTGTGTTTGTTTAGTATTAAATTATTGTAAACGCATTTAAAACATATTTAGTAGGATTAGGCTAAAATAAATTGTTTTTGTTATGATAAGGTTAGGTAAGTTTTCTAAAATTCTTCTGGTGCAAAATTAATTTTTTTTACATTAACATTAATGAAAAAAGTATATCTTTAAACCTATAAGAGAAAATTTTAGAAAGGACTTAATTTTAAATGAGTTCTTGCTAATTGACCAGTTTTACGTATTCGGCACGACATATATATATATATATATATATATATATATATATATATATATATATATATATATATATATATATATATATATATATATATATATATATATATATAAGAAGCCCGAGGCACCATCCAAGCATGGCACAACCTACTCTTGTTCGGCAATGTCTGTCTTGCAGTTCCTGAAAGACGAGGCAAACTGCTAACCACGTCAGTTATCAAGGCAGTGCACAACTACCCAAGAACGGATAACTGAGTCCCTCTGCCCCATCATCGCAGGAATCAAACAGGTAGACCCAAGAAAAGTCCCACTGAAAACGAGAAAATTTGCGCACAGGTTAGCAAAAAAATTGAAGGTAATACAGTGGTAGCAATAAGAATAATTACAAGTGACGACACTGTAGCCCCCAAGGATGAGACCACAGCCCAAGCACTAAGAGACAAGCATCCAACCAGGGACACCATAGCCATCAACGACAACCCTGAGGAAGGCCCCATCACTGAACAATTAATTTTGCCAGAATCAGAAGTCTATAAGGCGATTGTGTCATTTCCTGCAGGATCTGCAGGAGGTTACACTGGAATTCGACCTCAGCACCTCAAAGAGATGGTAAATCCAGTACTCAGTGTATCTGCATCAATTCTTCTCACCGAGTTAACAACTTTCGTCAACAATTGCCTGGCTGGGCGAATCCCAGAAGAAATTAAACCTTTCATTTTTGGAGCCTCACTATGTGCTTTGAAGAAGAGGGATGGGGGAATCAGACCCATTGCAGTTGGAAACACTCTTCGCCGTCTCGTTGCCAAAACAGCAGTGAGAAACATTCGCCTAGAAGCTGCCACTTTACTCCAGCCACACCAACTGGGCTTTGGGGTCTCTCAAGGCAGTGAAGCTGCAGCTCATGCGGCAAGGGCCTACATCAGGGACCTACCAGAAGACAAGGCCATAGTCAAACTTGATTTTAGAAATGCCTTTAATATGGTGAAGAGAGATGCTATTTTGCCATCTGTTCGGGTTCGGTTCCCAAGTCTCTTTCCCTTCATTTCAGCTGGCTACAGCAAACCCTCAATTCTTTTGTTTGGAGAACATGAAATTCAATCATCAGAGGGTGTTCAGCAGGGTGACCCACTCGCTCCACTTCTCTTCTGCTTGGCAATAAGAGAACTAACTTCCAGCCTTCGCAGTGAGCTCAATATCTGGTACCTGGATGACGGCACTCTGGCAGGTACTGAAGAGTCCCTGGTGGGGGACCTACAACTGGTGAAAACACAGGGAGAAGACTTTGGATTCATCCTCAATCCCTCCAAGTGTGAAATCATCACAGCAAACCAGGAAATAATCAATGCTGTGCGAAGAATCCTCCCAGAAGTCTCAACTACAACTCCGTCCAACAGTACCCTATTGGGGGCACCGCTGGGTCATCAGGCCATCGACACTGTCCTCAGGGACAAATTGAATGACCTGATGAGAATGGAGGAGAGAATAAGCAATCTTGATGCCCATGATGCTCTGTATCTCTTCACAAGGTGTCTTACTATGCCAAGACTCACATCTTGAGGTGTGCACCCTCTTTTGACAACCCAACACTCGATGAATATGACGCACACCTGAAATCAACTTTTAAGAAGGCACTGAACCTGTCACTAGAGGATGAGCAATGGGATCAGGCAACCCTCCCAGTGCGACTGGGAGGTATAGGGGTGCGTAAAGCAACGCATGTTGCTTTACCTGCTTTTCTGTCTTCGTGTTTGGCTTCCAGTGCATTAGTCAAGAAGATAGTGCCCGAACGCTTGAGAGATGTTGTAGGAGCTCAAGACCCCAGGTTTACTGAAGCAGCGATTTGGTGGGACACCCTTACAGACTCCTCCAGTAGACCAGCTCCTCCCAAACAGCACAAACAGTCCCACTGGGACAAACCGATCATGGAAAAAATCGCCAACACAATGCTCTCCAATGCTTCAGGAAAGAACAAAGCTCGTCTCCTGGCAGTGAAGGCACCACACTCAGGAGATTTCCTGTTAGTTGTTCCCAATTCCTCCCTGGGCACCCGTCTCGACCCACAGGCCATTCGGATTCGTGTTGCTCTTTACCTAGCCGCCCCCATCCTCACCGAACATAGGTGTATTTGCGGCAGGGCGACAGCTGATCAATTCGGACTTCATGGTCTCGTGTGTCACACAGCAGAAGGGAAGTATGCCAGACATGAGGAGGTCAATGATATAATAAAGAGAAGCCTCGCCACAGCCCGTTCCCCGGCTAAATGGGAACCCCAAGTACAGAGGTCTGATGGAAGTCAAAGGCGTCCTGATGGAGCCACTATGCTACCCTGGAAGGATGGAAAGCAGATTGCCTGGGACTACACCTGTGCTGCCACATTGGCAGACACCTACTTGCCATACTCTGTAGTGGAAGGGGGTGGAGCTGCCAGCCACAGGGAGACCCAGAAGATCCGAAAATATGAAGACCTTCCCCCTTGCTATAACTTCATTCCAATAGGGTCGGAGACCCTTGGAGCATGGGGCAAGTGTGCTCTAAAGTTCCTCAAAGAGCTAGGTGAAAAGCTCATCATAGAAACCAAGGACCACAGGGCGACCAGCTTCCTCTTTCAGAGACTCAGTGTTGCGATCCAGAGAGGAAATGCCTGCAGCATTCTGGGCACGCGGCCCACCGCAGGGGAGCTGGACGAAGTATTCGAGATGTAGCTCTGAGTTACCTATGTTGTTTTACTTTCTGTTGTATTTTTGTGAATGTTTGGCCAATGTATTTTGTCTTTAAATAAAACATACTTGAAATATAGGGGGTGGTAGGAGAAAATTCTCAAACAGCTTCAGGGAGAACCTTAAGTTTTCCCTAAAGCAAGTTTATTCTTTCTCTGAGGATGAGGGTCCCTACGACAGTTCTAGAGGTGGTACCTCCCTATATATATATATATATATATATATATATATATATATATATATATATATATATATATATATATATATATATATATATATATATATATGTCGTGCCGAACAGGCAAAACTTGCGATCTTAGCTTAAATAGCAACGCTCATCTTGCCATATAGGACAAGTGAAAATTTGTGTATGCAATAATTTCGCCAAAATCATTCTGAACCTAACGAAAAAAATATATTTCACTGTGTTAGTTTAGTATTAAATTATTGTAAACAAATCTAAAATATATTTAGTTGGGTTAGGCTAAAATAAATTGTTCTTGTTATAATAAGGTTAGGTAAGTTTTCTAAGTTCCTTTTGGTGCAAAATTATAAATTTTTACATCAACAATAATGAAAAAAATATATCTTTAAACGTATAAGAGAAAATTTTAGAAAGGACTTAATTTTAAATGAGTTCTTGCTAATTGACCAGTTTTACTTATATATATATATATATATATATATATATATATATATATATATATATATATATATATATATATATATATATATATATAATATTTAGAGGTACCATATCTAGAACTGTCCTGGGGACCCTCATCCTCAAAGAAAAGAATAAACTTGCTTCAGCGAGAACTCAAGGTTCTCCCTGAAGCTGTTTGATAATTTTCTCCTACCAACCCCTATATTAATATATATTTTATTTAAAGACAAAATACATTGACAAAACATTCACAAAAATACAATAGAAAGTAAAACAATATAGATAATAACTCAGAGCTACATCTCGAATACTTCGTCCAGCACCCCGGCGATGGGCCGCGTGCCCAGAATGCTGCATGCATTTCCTCTCTGGATTGAGATACTGAGTCTCTGAAAGAGGAAGCTGGTCGCCCTGTGGTCCTTGGTTTCTATGATGAGCTTTTCACACAGCTCTTTGAGGAACTTAAGAGCACACTTGCCCCATGCTCCAAGAGTCTCCAACCCTATTCGGGCGACGTTATATATAGGGGAAGGTCTTCATATTTGTGCATCTTCTGGGTCTTCCTGTGGCTGGCAGCTCCACCCCCTTCAGCTACAGAGTATGACAAGTAGGTGTCTGCCAATGTAGCAGCACAGGTGTACTCCCAGGCAATCTGCTTTCCATCCTTCCAGGGTAGCACAGAGGCTCCATCAAGACACTTTTGACTTCTGTCAGACCTCTGCACTTGGGGTTCCAGTTGAGCTGGGCAACGGGCTGTGGCAAGGCTTCTCTTTATGATGTCATTGACCTCCTCATGTCTGGCATACTTCCCTTCTGCTGTGTGACACAAGAGACCATGAAGTCCAAATTGATCAGCCTTCACCTTGCCGCAAATACACCTATGTTCGGTGAGGATGAGGGAGGCTAGGCAAAGAGAAACACGAATCCGAATGGCTTGTGGGTAGAGTCGAGTGCCCAGGAAGGAATTTGGAACAGCTTGAAGAAAATCTCCTGAGTGTGGTGCCTTCACCGCCAGGAGACAAGCTTTGTCCTTTCCTGAAGCATTGGTGAGCATTGTGTTGGCGATTGTTTCCATGATCGGTTTGTCCCAGTGGGACTGTTTGTGCTCTTAGGGAGGAGCTGATCTGCTGGAGGAGTCTGGAAGGGTGTCCCACCGCATCGCCGCTTCAGTAAACCTGGGGTCTTGAGCTCCTACCACGTCTCTCAAGTGTTCGGGGACAATATTCTTGACTAATGCACTGGAAGCCAAACACGAAGACAGAAAAGCAGATAAAGCTACATGTGTTGCTTTGCATGCCCCTATACCTCCCAGTCACACTGGGAGGGTTACCTGAACTCGTTGCTCATCCTCTAATGACAGGTTCGGCACCTTTTTAATTAAAGGTTGATCTTGGGTGTGCATCATATTCGTCGAGTGTTTGGGTTGTCAAAGGAAGTGAGAATGGCATAGTAAGTCACCTTGTGAGGAGGTACAGAGCATCATGGGCAGCAAGATGGCTTATTCTCTCTTCCATTCTCATCAGGTCTTTCAGTTTGTCCTTGAGGACAGTGTCAATGGCCTGGTGACCCAGCGGTGCTCCCAGGAGGGTACTGTTCGATGGAGTGGTAGTAGAGACTTCCAGGAGGATTCTTCATATAGCATTGATTATTTCCTGGCTGGCTGTGATTTCACACTTGGAGGGATTGAGGATAAGTCCCAAGTCTTCTCCCTGTGTTTTCACCAGTTGTAGGTCCTCTAACAGGGACTCTTTAGTACCTGCCAGAGTGCCATCATCCAGGTACCAGATGTTGAGTTTGCTGCATAGGCTGGAAGTTAGTTTTCTTACTGCCAAGCAGAAGAGAAGTGGAGCGAGTGGGTCACCCTGCTGAACACCCTCTGATGAGAGAATTTCATGTTCTCTAAACAAAAGAAGTGAGGGTTTGCTGTAGCCGGCTGAAATGAAGGGAAAAAGGTTGGGGAACAAATCCCGAATGGCCGGCAAGACAACATCTCTCTTCACCATATTAAAGACATTTCTAAAATCATGTTTGACTAAGGCCTTGTCTTCTGCTAGGTCCCTGATGAAGGCCCTTGCTGCATGAGCTGCGGCTTCACTACCTTGAGAGACCCCTAAGCCCAGTTGGTGCGGCTGGAGTAAAATGGCATCTTCTATTCAATTCAATTCAATTCAAAGTTTATTCTCTATAAGGATTACAATGCTGAGTTTACAGAAATTTGGTTATTGTGTGGTTTACATGTAGTAAAATTGTGATCACAGAGTGTACCACTAGAACGCTTAGCATGACTAACGCGACGGGCTGGAGTTTTGAGACTCTATGACCGCGGGTTCAATCCCGGCCAGGTGTATGGTTTGGTATGCTTAGCATGGCTAGGCATTTCGGGCAGACTTAGTTTTATTCTTAATTGTAAAATATTACAAATTATGACGTAAGTTGGTATTATGGCTAAGTGACTAAATACTAGTTTGTGAGTTTAGCAATGTGAATGCTTTTGTTTTGGCACAGTACATAGTTTCAATATTGGAGTATCACAGGATTCATTATTTTAAGATTGAGGTTATTTCTGTTTATGGTCAAATGAGTGAGTGTAAGTGTGAACCACCAGGTGGTATTCGTGTAGTTAGTTGACGGGGTGTATCAGAGAGATAAGATGTTTTCTAATGGTAGTTTTGAAGGTGATGAATGTGTCTGCAGTTCTAGAGTTCTCAGGTAGGGTATTCCAGATTTTAGGGCCTTTGACATACATTGAATTTTTGTAAAGGTTTAGTCGGATACGGGGAATGTCGTAGAGATGTTTGTGTCTGGTGTTATGCCTGTGGGTTCTGTCACAACTATCAAGAAAGCGTTTTAGGTCAAGGTTGATATTAGAGTTTAAGGCCCTGTAGATGTAGATTGCACAGTAGTAAGTGTGGATGTACTGAACTGGGAGTAAGTTTAGGTCTATGAAGAGTGGGGGGGGGGTGTTGCCAGGGATGGGATTTAGTGATTATTCTTACTGCAGCTTTTTGTTGGGTTATTATTGGCTTTAGGTGTGTTGCTGCAGTTGATCCCCAAGCACAAATAGCATAGGTGAGGTATGGATAAATAAGTGAGTGGTATAGTGTGAGAAGGGCATTTTGCGGCACGTAGTATCGTATCTTGGAGAGGATCCCAACCGTTTTGGATACTTTTTGGGTTATATGATGGATATGGGTGCTGAAATTCAGGTTGTTGTCAAGGTATAAGCCTAGGAATTTTCCCCCATTATTTCTGGTAATTAGAGTGTTGTCAATCTTAATGTTAATTTGTGCATCTCCTGCTCTGCTACCAAACATAATATAGTAGGTTTTGTCAGTGTTAAGCGTAAGTTTATTGGCTGTCATCCAAGTCGATATTTTAATCAGCTCCTCATTCACAATGGTGTTGAGGGTGGCAAGATTAGGGTGAGAGATGACATAAGTCGTGTCATCAGCAAAGAGAATGGGTTTCAGGTGTTGGGATACGTTTGGAAGGTCATTGATGTATATGAGGAAGAGCAGGGGACCAAGGACACTTCCCTGCGGAACTCCAGTATCAAGTGGCCGTGTTGTTCTAGGTAAATGTTTCTTACTGCTGCTTTGGAAACGAGATGGTGAAGAGCGTTTCCACCAGCAATGGGTCTCATTCCCCCATCCTTGTTCTTCAAAGTGAGGCTACAGTATATATATAAGATAAGATTTCGTTCGGATTTTTAACCCGGGAGGGTTAGCCACCCAGGATAACCCAAGAAAGTCAGTGCATCATCGAGGACTGTCTAACTTATTTCCATTGGGGTCCTTAATCTTGTCCCCCAGGATGCGACCCACACCAGTCGACTAACACCCAGGTACCTATTTGCTGCTAGGTGAACAGGACAATAGGTGTAAGGAAACGTGCCGAAATGTTTCCACCCGCCGGGAATCGAACCCGGGCCCTCCGTGTGTGAAGCAGGAGCTTTAGCCACCAGGCCATATATATATATATATATATATATATATATATATATATATATATATATATATATATATATATATATATATATATATATATATATATATATATATATATATATATATATATATATATATATATATATATATATATATATATATAATATTAGAACATTTTTGTCAGAGGAAAGACAGTCTCCTTGATAATAGTGATAATAGTGTGTTAGATATAGTGTTGTTTACCTGGAGTTTACCTGCAGAGAGTACCGGGGGTCAACGCCCCCGCAGCCCGGTCTGTGACCAGGCCTCATGCTGGATCAGGGCCTGATCAACCAGGCTATTACTGCTGGCTTCACACATTCCAATATATGAACCACACACCGGCTGGTCAGGTACTGACTTTAAACAGTAGGCGGAGCTTATCCGTAGACTTAGAGACAACCAGGAACCATCTGGGAACACTGGCAGTGTTCCCGCTCCAGAGAGCCAGGAGAAATTACTTCATTATTACGCTTGTATCAGCTTATATATCAACTCTACGGCTTATTTATCTATCAGAATTGATCTAATATGATATAATAAACACTATAAATAACATACAAACATGTTATATACTCTAGACTGAATAAAATAAGCCATAATATGGCGAGAGATTATCGGGAATATTTCGATATAAATGCGTTACTCCTCTCATGTAGTCTCCATGTCGTATTCTTTGGTCTCTGAATAAGAGAAAACGGTGTTTTGGAAAGGTTAACTGCACTAGAACATCAGTTTACTAAGAAATACATCCAAAAAAACGCGATTTTCGCGATTTTTTTTTTTTTTTTTTTTTTTTTTTTTTTGTGAGACGGTGGGCCGGCCGGCGCTCCAGGCCAATATCTCGGAAATAACTTATTCACTTTATGGTACTTAGTCATCCTTTATTACTTAATTAAATGGAATAATATTCACAGAAATTGTAGAATAATGATTTCTCTATTTAGCCCCATATTATTTATGGAAATATTCCAAATACTTTGGGAGTTATGTGGGAGTAAAGGGCAGATTTTTTGCAACATTCCAGGAACTAACAAACTTTATTTTTTGTGAAATAAAGATAAGTTATTTAGAGGCAAGATTTTGGAGCAAATACGTATGAACATTGTTCTCTCGGCACCAAGTGTCCAAACAACCTTACGTAGTCCCATATAGGAATAAATTTGGCCACAAGGGCATTTTCAGTAAATCAGTCCTTTTTCAGTCTTTTCTCAGTTGTTGTTTGAGGTATATTTTTGATAAATATTTTCAAGAAAGAGTGAAAACACTTTGTCTTGTGCACCAAAACTGGAGGAAATTGGACAGTAAAGAAAAAAGCAACATTTAATTGTCATACAGCCTCCTTTAGGTGCTTGTCCAGTGCCAGCTTGAAGACTGCCAAGGTGCTATTGGTAATCCCCCTTATGTATGCTAGGAGGCAGTTGAACAGTCTTGGGCCCTTGACATTTATTGTATTGTCTCTTAATATGCTACTGACACCCCTGCTTTTCATTGGGGGGATGCTGCATCGTCTGCTGATTTTCGTGTGCAACTTTGGTACTAGTCCCTCTAGGATTTTCCAGGTGTATATAATTATGTATCTCTCCCTCCTGCGTTCCAGGGAATACAGGTTCAGGAACTTCAAGTGCTCCCAATAATTGAGGTATTTTATCTCAGTTATGTGTGCCGTGAAGGTTCCCTGTACATTTTCTAGGTCAGCAATTTCACCTGCCATGAAAGGTGCTGTTTGTATGCAACAATATTCCAGCCTAGAAAGAACAAGCGACCTGAAGAGTGTCATCATGGGCTTGGCATCCCTAGTTTTAAAGGTTCTCATTATCCACCCTGCAATTTTTCTAGTAGATGCGATTGATACAGTGTTATGGTCCTTGAGGGTGAGATCCTCTGACATAATCACTCCCAGGCCTCTGACGTTAGATTTTCGCTCTATTTTGTGATTGGAATTTGTTTTATACTCTGATAAAGTTTTAATTTCCTCACGTTTACCATATCGGAGTAATTGATATTTCTAATCATTGAACTTCTTATTGCTTTCTGCAACCCATTGAAAGAATGGGTTGATGTCTGCCTGGAGCCTTGCAGTGCCTGCAATGGAAGACACTGTCATGCAGATTCAGGTGTCATCAGTGCTGTAACTTACATCCCTGTCTATGTCATATATGAGGATGATGAACAAAATGGGAGTACTGTACTTTTCCTGTTATTCCTTTAGCACACATTTTGTGTGCTATTACACCATGGTCACACTTGTCAAAGGCTTTTGCAAAAATCTGTGTATATTACATCTGCATTCTTTTTGTCTTCAAGTGCATCTAGGACCTTGTCGTAGAAACCTGCTCTTAACCCATGTTGCCCTAGGCTGTGTAATTGATGGGTATCCAGACGGGTTGGCGATCCTGATTTTCAGGACCCTTTCAAAGATTTTAATGATATGGGATGTTAGCGCTATCGGTATGTCGATCTTTGCTGTTTCTTTACTGCCCCATTTGTGGAAAGGGGTTGTCTGTTATTTTTAGTAAATGTGGGACGACCCCAGTGTCCATGCTCCCTCTCCATAGGATGTTAAAAGCACGTGATAGGGGCTTCTTGCAGTTCTTGATGAACACAGAGTTCCATGAGTCTGGCCCTGGGGCAGAGTGCATGGGCATGTCATTTATCACCTGTTCGAAGTCATCTGGTGTCAGAATAACATCAGATAGGCTTGTGTTTACCAAATTCTGTGGCTCTCTCATAAAAAAATAATTTTGATCTTCGACTCTCAGTCTGGTTAGCAGCTTGCTAAAAACTGAGTCATATTGGGACTTTAGTAGCTCACTCATTTCCTTGCTGTCATCTGTGTAGGACCCATCTTGTTTAAGTAGGGGCCCAATACTGGACGTTGTTCTCGACTTTGATTTGGCATAAGAAAAGAAATACTTTGGGTTTCTTTCTATTTCATTTATGGCTTTTAGTTCTTCCTGTGATTTCTGACTCCTGTAAGATTCCTTTAGCGTTTGATGTTTGCTATTTCTCTGACCAGTCTCTCCCTACGCATTGCAGAAATATTGGCCTCTTTTAGCCACTCTGTTATTATTTTCTGTCACTTGTAAAGGGAACGCCTGTCTCTTTCTATTATACATCTACTCCTCCTTTTACTTAAAGAATTAAGCCTTGGGCATACATCGAGTGCCACAGAGTTAATCTGTTCTAGGCATGAGTTGGGGTCTGTGTTGCTTAGTATATCTTCCCAGCTTATATCATTTAGGACTTGGTTTAGTTGGTCCCACTTTATATTATTGAAGTTGAATTTGCTGAAGGTTCCCTTATGACTGATCACATTATGTCGGTCTGGGGCTCCACGCATACATGTCTGAACCTCGATTATGTTGTGATCTGAGTATATTGTTTATGATATTGTGACATTTCGTGTCAGATCATCACTGTTAGTGAAGCTGAGGTCCAGTGTATTCAACAGTCTGGTAGGGTCTATTATTTGCTGTTTAAGGTGAGTTTTGTGCAGAGATTTATAAGCTCATGTGTGTGAGAGTTCTCATCTGAGCTGCCTCCTGGTGTTATCACTGCAACATTATTTGCTATATTCCTCCATTTTAGGTGCCTTAAGTTGAAATCCCCCAGGAGCAAGATGTTGGGGGCAGGAGCTGGAAGATTTTCCAGACAGTGGTCAGTTTTCCACAGCTGTTCCTGGAATTGTTGGGACGTTGTATCCGGAGGTTTGTAGACTACCACAATGACTAGGTTTTCGTTCTCGATCTTTACTGCTATAACTTCAGTTACATTATTTGAGGCATTTAGCAGTTCTTTGCAAATAAGTGACTGCAATATACAGGTCAACCCCCATCCTTTTGCACGTTCACTCTGTCGCATCTGTATAGGTTGTAACCTGGGATCCATATTTCGTTGTCCAAGTGATCCTTTACGTGGGTCTCTGTGAAAGCCGCAAACATTGCAAGTATTGTGTATTACAGTGGTACCCTAGTATATAGATAATAAATGATACGGTGAAATTTCAAATGGAAGTGTTAGGCTGAAAGAGGCAGGTTCATGTTGTAAACAGTTGCAGGTCTGCTAGTGTACCTGTCCAATAATTAGTGATACCAGGAAGTAAAACATTCCTGTTAAAATACGAGGAGGTGCAAAATCTCTAGGAAATACGAAAAGTGTACAGTTTTGTAGAAATATGATAAACAGTGTATAGTTGTTAGTACTTATTGTGATGGAGTGATGTAAACAGTGTGTGGTTAACCTGTAGTTAGCAGCGGTTGCTATATACAAAACGAAAATCATTATTCCTCAAGTAATCTTCATATACAGAAGCCATCAGTGCCCAAACATGCAAGTTATATTTTCTGTATCAAACTGAACACATATTACTGTTTATTTTTTTCTAGCAGTGCTTTTCACGAGCTAGTCCAAAATCACCCAGTGAGCTTAATCCGGATCTTCCCAGATTCATCCAATGTACGGATTCAAACAGATTCGTTAATAACAATGTATCCTCTGACTCGTTTCACTAACTGACAGGGCTCTACGTGATCTATAAACACTCAAACAGTAATTACAACAAATAGTTACAATACAGATAGATCTACTGTTAAGGTGCTTATTAGAAAAAGATATACAGTGATCCACTTACTGGATTCTTCCAGATTTGCCAGATTCAAGCAGATTCAAACAGTTTCAGTGGAAATAAAGCCAGATTCTGGTGAATTCAAACAGCTTCGTTGGAAATAAAGCCAAATCAGAAGAACTATTACAAAAAATTAAATGCTTCGAGGAATTATAGACTAGCTAGCTAGGAGAGTTGTTTAGTACTGTAAGATGACCACCACCATGAAAATCTGTGTAGTCTGCAGAAACGGTAAGTGACGAAGACAGGCCTGGATTGTTTGCCATCTATGAGGTCGGTGGTCCCATACTATATGAAGGGATCTTAAACTAGTGACCACACATGACACAAACTCATAGAGATGTTTTTTGGTCTGCCCAAACGAGATACACCTGTAGAAGGAAATGATATCTACATTAAAAGACAAGAACGCCAATAAACCATCCTTCTTGAAAGACATGTCAGCATGGTATGACAGCTGGGAAAAAAGATGGGTAGTAGGGATTGGGCTGTCTTGGACAGTGCTCCTGAGGGTGCTAGTGCTGTCCTGAAGGACAGTGATGAGGGTGCTAGTGTTGTCCTGGAGGAAAGTGCTCCAGAGGGTCTTAGAACATAGCTCTCATGAGGGTACTAGTGTTGTCCTGGAGGACACTGAAGACAATGTTATTCAGTCCACAGAGGTTCAAAATATAGATACTGCTGGAGATGGATCAAAATGGGATGATGCCTCAGGGAATAGTGTCGACACACAACCAGCAAAACCTGGTGGAAGCACTGATGCCCATACAAGGGTAAAAGATATTGAGGAAACAGGAAAAATAAATGCACCAGCAGAGAATACAGCTACAAGAAATCCATCCTAGCAAACAGAAGTACAATATATGTAAATACTATGCCTTTGGTATCTGCAGGCACAATATATCTGGTAAAACAGGTGGGACATGCACCTTTGACCACCCCAAAAAATGTTGCAACCACATGACAACAGGAGAGTGCAACTTCCCCTTCTTATTTCACCCAGAAATGTGTCACTCATCAATCCATGAAAGAAAATGCTACAATTTATATTGACAGGCACATCATCTAAAAAGGACTAGAAGACACAGACCAGCCAGACTATTGGAAACGAAAGAGAGGAGCCACAACCTCTCCAGGGACAGAAGTTTTTTAGGGCCAAAAGGGAAAAAAAGACTGGCAAGAAATGACAACAATCCTACACCACCTGAAAACACTTCTGGAGCAGTAGCATGGACATTGGCCTCTACTCCAGAACAATAGATATTAGAGCCAGATTGTAATAAAGTTGGTAGAATTACCGACAATATGTAAAGTAAAAGGACACAAGTGTAACTAATGTGACATTTCATTGTGGCAACGTTTCGCTCTCCAGGAGCTTTATCAAGCCATTACAAACAATACATGGACACAGAGGGTATATAAAGGCTCAGAGTGAGGTGCAATACTAGTGAGGTACCATTTCGATGTTCACTAGCGGTAGTAGTAGTAGTGACAAAAGTAATACAATATGGTAGAGCAATTAATTCGTACATGAGTAAAAGGATATAAAAGCTATTACTTGGGTAACATAAAAATAGGTTGCACAAATATAGACTGGAAAGAGGCAGCTTGTTTCAGTGTTCACTCTCTGTAATGTGCTTTGTGTAGTATAACAGGAGAGACTATGTGATGGCAGGGTTTACTGTTTTCAGGAGGATTCTTCCTAAGACTTCGGAGATGGTGAAGCTGCCGTTGTTTTGTTTAATTGTATTCGAAACAGTGATCAGTGCTGATTCGAGGCACTTGCGTCTGCAGAAATTAGTTTCTTTGATCACTAATTGGGCGTCTCTGAATTTCATGAGATGATTGGTGGAATTTCGGTGTTGTACACAAGCGTTGTTCAAGTTATCGTTCCTACATGCATAAATGTGTTCACTGAGGTGGGTGTCAAGGTTTCTTGCTGTTTCACCTACATAAATCTTGTCACATCCTCCACAGGGTATAGTGTAAACTCCTGCATTGACTGGTTCGTGGTGCTTGGATTTTGTTCTGGTTAGATCCTTTATTGAAGTGCTTGAAGCGATGGCGACTCTGGTGTTAGCTTGTAAAAGTAGTTTTGAGACGTTCAGTGCAACCTGGCTGTTGGGAAGAATTATAACTTTGTTGGGAGTGGTGTTGATGCATGGAGAAATAATGATCTGAAGAGCTCTTTTCTTGCAGTCTTTGATGAAAAAAGAAGGAAAATGTAACTCGGTGAATGTTTGGTGAGTGTATGTACATTCCTCGTCAAGAAACTCAGGACTACAAATTCGGTATGCTCTTAGGAAAAACCCGATGATGATGCCTCTTTTGGTCTTGGTATCTTGACTGGAATAGAAGTGTGTGAAATCATTTTTATTGGTGGGTTTCCGATAAACTTGAAATCTTAGGTTGTCTACTTTGTGAATGAGGATGTCGAGGAAAGGTAGCTTGTCATTGGACTCTTCTTCTAGTGTAAACTGGATTGCCGGTTCAACTGCGTTGAGCCTTGCCTGAAGATTCTGTACATCAAAACGTTTGGGAGTTATTACAAGGACGTCGTCCACGTAACGTAACCAAGTGACGCTTGAAGGGATGATGTTGGCGAAGTGTTTGGACTCTAGGTGTTCCATGTATAAGTTGGCTAGGACGGCACTGAAGGGGGACCCCATTCCCATGCCGTAGGTTTGTTTGTAGAGCTTGTTATTGAAAGAAAAACAGTTGAGATTAACAGAGATCAATCAAGTCAACAAAATCTCTGGGAGGTAGAGGAAGATTAAGGTCCTGATTGACTTTACGTCGTAGAACCTCGATGGCTTTTTTGGTAGGTACTTTTGTGAAGAGGGAAGTCACAACCAAACTGTTTAGTTTCTTGTTATGGATGGAGAGGTTTTTACACTATCTCTCGGTTTTTACACAGGAAGACACTAGTAGTGTTCCGGTAATTAATTTTTATAGTGGGCCAGAAGAAGATAAATTATGTAACATCATAGTCACTAGTGAAATGGTTGTGAAGCAGATAGACCGACTGAAGCAAAATAAGTCACCGGGTCCTGATGAGGTTTTTTCAAGGGTTCTAAAGGAATGCAAAATGGAAGTCTGTGAACCATTAACTAATATTTTTAATTTATCTCTTCAAACAGGTGTAGTGTCTGATATGTGGAAGATGGCTAATGTAATTCCTATTTTTAAAACAGGGGACAAGTCGTTACCGTCAAATTACCGCCCAATAAGCCTGACCTCAATTGTAGGCAAATTACTAGAGTCAATTATAGCTCAAATTATAAGAAGCCATCTCGATAAGCATAGCTTGATTAATGATACTCAGCATGGATTCACAAGAGGCCGGTCTTGTCTAACTAATTTATTAACTTTTTTCAGTAAAGCTTTTGAGGCTGTTGACCACGATAAAGAATTTGATATTATTTACTTAGATTTTAGTAAGGCATTTGATAGAGTTCCGCACCAAAGACTGTTGAAGAAAGTAGTAGCTCATGGCATTGGGGGAAGAGTGCTCTCGTGGATCGAATCATGGCTCACAGACAGGAAGCAGAGAGTGTCCATAAATGGGGTTAAATCCGAGTGGGGATCAGTAACAAGTGGCGTTCCACAGGGATCAGTCTTGGGCCCGTTGTTGTTTATTATATCAATGATCTTGATGAAGGAATTACTAGTGATATGAGCAAATTCGCCGATGACACGAAGATAGGTAGGATAATTGATTCAAACGTAGATGTTAGGGAACTTCAGGAGGATTTAGACAAACTCTACTCTTGGTCAGAAAAGTGGCAGATGCAGTTCAATGTAGATAAATGCAAGGTTCTGAAGCTCGGAAGTGTCCATAACCCTAGCACTTATAAGTTAAATAATGTAGAACTTAGCCATACAGATTGCGAAAAGGACTTGGGGGTTATGGTAAGCAGCAACCTTAAACCAAGACAGCAATGCCTAAGCGTACGTAATAAGGCAAATAGATTACTGGGATTTATATCAAGAAGTGTAAGCAACAGAAGTCCAGAGGTCATACTGCAGCTTTATACATCATTAGTAAGGCCTCACCTAGATTATGCAGCTCATTTCTGGTCGCCATATTACAGAATGGACATAAATTCGTTAGAAAACATTCAGCGTAGGATGACTAAATTAATACATAACATTAGAAATCTTCCTTATGAAGAAAGATTGAAGACCCTTAAGTTACATTCACTTGTTAGACGAAGAATGAGGGGAGACCTGATCGAAGTGTATAAGTGGAAGATAGGTATTAATAAAGGGGATATTAACAAGGTCTTGAGGATATCTCTCCAAGAGAGAACCCGCAGTAATGGATTTAAATTAGATAAGTTTAGATTTAGAAAGGACATAGGAAAGTATTGGTTTGGAAATAGGGTAGTAGATGAGTGGAACAGTCTACCTAGTTGGGTTATTGAGGCTAGGACTTTGGGTAGTTTCAAATTTAGGTTGGATAAATACATGAGTGGGATGGTTTGGATTTGAGTGGGACTTGCACATCAGAGCTTATTTCTTGGATAGTATTGAAAATTGGGTAGGTCAAATGTTTGTTAGTGGGATGAATTGTAAAGGACCTGCCTAGTATGGGCCAACAGGCCTGCTGCAGTGTTCCTCCTTTCTTATGTTCTTATGTTCTTATGCGGTTGAGAAGGTCGCCTGAGTGTTTAAGATGAGCGGGGCTGATGGTCCCCAGAAGGCAGGAAAGATGTTTGGCAAGAACTCCGGCTAGTTTGTGTGGAGCACTGCCTATTCCTGACGTGATTGGTCTGAGAGGAATATTGTGTTTATGGGTCTTGGGTAAACCATACATGTGTACTGGTTTATATACCCTCTGTGTCCTTTATATACCTTTATAAACCCTCTGTGTCCATGTATTGTTTATAATGGCTTGATAAAGCTCCTGGAGAGCGAAACGTTGCCACAATAAAATGTCATATTAGTTGCACTTGTGTCCTTTTACTTTACATATTGTCGGTAATTCTACCAACTTTATTACAATCTGTCGGACACCGCAACATAATGGACATTTCATGCAGATGTTATTTGGACACCCTTCTTCATGCTCACAGCTATCGCAACAGACACAACTTCCTACAAGATTGCCTGACAGAGAAGGTGATCCCTAAGTCTACTCCTGCACAACTCTCCAACTCCAAGCACCCCTTCTCTTCAGCTACCCAAGCTTACTTAACTGAATGTGCCAAAGAACTTTCTAACATCACTAAGGAAACCTTTGAAACTGCAAGGAATATGAGGGCCAATCTTCAGATTGACCAGCACACTGCTGAGCATATTCTCAGCACAGTCACCACAGTTAACCTCCAACAGAAGATCAAACTCAATCGCAAACTTCAGTACCTCTGCACTAACAGTCGATGGAAGGAAATGGGACGTGAATCCCTGATAAACAACTTATCGTCATGCACCTTAACTGACTACGAGAAACAAGCACTGAGTCTGGGACTCAAATTTACCACCAACATATGCAAACCTAACTATCAACTCAATCTAGTTACCAGGAACCATAGACACAGTGACAGCAACTTCCAGAAGGGTTATACATGGCCTTCTCGCTGCAGCTTTATGTGAACCTTCTTCTAATCTTACTAGACGATACATCACTGCCCTTAAGAACCTCGCCAACATTATCGTCACCACCGCCGACAAAGGAGGTGGAGTCGTCATACTCAACACCAGTGACTACAACACTAAAATGATGGACCTTTTGAATGATCAATCTACATATGAGCCCATCAGCACTCAACAGTTGGAGACGCTCACCAAAGATTTTCTATACAAAACCAGACAAATACTCAAATGCACTAGAGAAGGGAAGAAACTTCTGTACTTGTTACCAAGCAACCCTAAACCAGCACACATGTATGGTTTACCCAAGACCCATAAACACAATATTCCTCTCAGACCAATCACATCAGGAATAGGCAGTGCTCCACACAAACTAGCCGGAGTTCTTGCCAAACATCTTTCCTGCCTTATTGGGACCATCAGCCCAGCTCATCTTAAACACTCAGGCGACCTTCTCAACCGCATCCGTATCATCTCCATCCGTAACAAGAAACTAAGCACTTTGGATGTGACTTCCCTCTTCACAAAAGTACCTACCAAAAAAGCCATCGAGGTTCTACGACGTAAAGTCAATCAGGACCTTAATCTTCCTCTACCTCTCAAAGATTTTGTTGACTTGATTGAACTCTGTGTTAATTTCAACTGTTTTTCTTTCAATAACAAGCTCTACAAACAAACCTATGGCATGGGAATGGGGTCCCCCATCAGTGCCGTCCTAGCAAACTTATACATGGAACACCTAGAGTCCGAACACTTCGCCAACATCATCCCTTCAAGCGTCACTTGGTTACGTTACGTGGACGACGTCCTCGTGATAACTCCCAAACGTTTTTGATGTATGGAATCTTCAGGCAATCTCAACGCAGTTGAATCGGCGATCCAGTTTACACTAGAAGAAGAGTCCAATGACAAGCTACCTTTCCTCGACGTCCTCATTCACAAAGTAGACAACAACCTAAGATTTCAAGTTTATCGGAAACCCACTAATAAAAATGATCTCACACACTTCTATTCCAGTCAAGATACCAAGACCAAAAGAGGCATCATCATCGTGTTTTTCCTAAGAGCTTACCGAATTTGTAGTCCTGAGTTTCTTGACGAGGAATGTACATACATTCACCAAACATTCACCAAGTTACATTTTCCTTCTTTTTTTCATCAAAGACTGCAAGAAAACAGCTCTTAAGATCATTAATTCTCCTCGCATCAACACCACTCCAAACAAAGTTATAATTCTTCCCAACAGCCAGGTTGCACTGAATGTCTCAAAAGTACTTTTACAAGCTAACACCAGAGTCGCCATCGCTTCTAGCACTTCAATAAAGGATCTAACCAGAACAAAATCCAAGCACCATGAACCAGTCAATGCAGGAGTTTACACTATACCCATGGAGGCTGTGACAAGATTTACGTAGGTGAAACAGCAAGAAACCTTGACACCCGCCTCAGTGAACACATTTACGCATGTAGGAACGATAGCTTGAACAACGCCTGTGTACAACACCGAAATTCCACCAATCATCTCATGAAATTCAGAGACACCCAATTAGTGATCAAAGAAACTAATTTCTGCAGACGCAAGTGCCTCGAATCAGCACTGATCACTGTTTCGAATACAATTAAACAAAACAATGGCAGCTTCACCATCTCCAAAGTCTTAGCAAGAATCCTCCTGAAAACAGTAAACCCTGCCATCACATAATCTCTCCTGTTATACTACACAAAGCACATTATAGAAAGTGAACACTGAAACAAGCTGCCTCTTTCCAGTCTATATTTGTCCAACCTATTTTTATGTTATCCAAGTAATAGCTTTTATATCCTTTTACTCATGTACGAATTAATTGCTCTACCATATTGTATTACTTTTGTCACTACTACTACTACCGCTAGTGAACATCGAAATGGTACCTCACTAGTATTGCACCTCACTCTGAGCCTTTATATACCCTCTGTGTCCATGTATTGTTTGTAATGGCTTGATAAAACTCCTGGAGAGCGAAACGTTGCCACAATAAAATGTCACATTAGTTGCACTTGTGTCCTTTTACTTTACATATTAGAGCCAGCAAATAAACCCCCCCTAAATTCCACCAATACGACATTTGTCTTTGCAAACTTACAGGGTCTAAAGCCATCAAAAAACAGCAAAATTCCTTACATCAAGGGACTGCTCATCGAGTCAAATGCAATGTTTGCAGCATTCACAGAGACCCACATAAAGGATCATTATGACAATGAAATATCGATCCCACATTATAACCTATTCTGATGCAACAGACTAAACAGGAAACAAGGGGGGGTGGGGAGGCCTGTTTGCCACAGAGTCACTCATTTGCACAGAACTACTAAACACCTCAAATGAAGTTTTGGTAGTTAAGATCAAAAACCAAAACCTTGTCATTGTGGTAGTAAACAAGCCTCAAGATGCAATTTCCCAGCATCTCCAGGAGCAGCTTGAGAAAATTGACCACTATCCGGAAAATCTCCCAAGTCCTGGCCCAAACATGTTACTACTAGGAGATTTCAACCTGAGACACCTAAAATGGAGGAGTAAAGCAAACAATTCACACACACACAAACTATTAAATCTCTTCAACAAATTCACCTTAAACCAACAAATAGTAGAGCCTACAAGACTTGAAAATACGTATGCTGGACCTCATCTTACCTAACAATGATGATCTGATACAAAATATAATTGGATCAAAGATAATTCACTCAGATCACAACATAACAGAGGCACAGACATGTATGCACAGGGCTCCGGACCAACAAAATATGAGCAGTCGTGAAGGTCTCTTCACGAAATTCAATTTCAGTAACAAAAACATACAATGGGATCAAGTAAACCATGTCTAAATGAAACAAGCTGGGAAGATATCCTAAACAATACAGATCCGAACATTGACATTGAAAAAATGAATTCTATGGTTCTTGAGATCTGCTCAAGACACATTCAATTAAGAAAAAGGAAGAGAAGATGTAAACTAGAGAGAGAGAGATGTTCCCTATACAGACGAAGGCAAAAAGTCACAGAGCTGCTGAGTGGGGTCAATATATATGAAATATGAAGGGAGGCACTAGTCAATGAAATTGCATATATCAAACATAAGCTGAAGGAATCTTATAGGCGACAAGAATCACAGGAAGACCTGAAAGCCATAAAGGAAACTGAAAACAAAAAACAAAAAATACTTCTTCTCTGATGCCAAATCTAAGGAAAAAACAACATCCAGTATTGGGCCCTTGCTTAGGCAGGATGGGACATACACAGATGAAAGCCAAGAAACAAGTAAGATACTAAAGTCCCAATATGACTCAGTGATCAGCAAGCCACTGCCCACTCTAAGGGTCGACAATCCAAATTCTTTATGAATGAAACCCAAAATTTAGTCATCCCAAAAATCTCGCATATTATTCTAACTCCACAAGACTTTGAAGAGGAAATTAATGACATGTTCTTGCACTCTGCCCTAGGCACAGACTCGTGGAACTCCGTGTTCATCAAGAATTGTAAGAAGCCCCTATCACATGCCTTCGGCATTTTATGGAGAGGGAGCATGGACACAGGGGTCATCCCACACACACTAAATGCAACAGACATAGCCCCACTCCACAAAGGTGGCAGTAAAGCAATTGCAGAGAACTACAGACCGACAGCACTAAAATCCCAGATCATAAAAATTTTTGAGAGGGTTCTAAGAAACAAGATAGTCAATCACCTAGATACCCATCAGTTACACAACGAAAGGCAATACAGGCTTAGAGCAGGTCGCTCCTGCCTGTCCCAGGTACTGGACCATTATGACAAGGTCCTGGATGCTGTAGAGGATAAAGAAAATACATATGTAGTATGAACATTAAAATGGTATAAAATACCGACAGATTGTTAGGTAAGACACATATGCAACAGTTAGGTATCTTTATTTCGAAACGTTTCGCCTACACAGTAGGCTTCTTCAGTCGAGTACAGAAAAGTTGATAGAAGCAGAAGATACTTGAAGACGATGTAATCAGTCCATCACCCTTAAAGTTTTGAGGTGGTCAGTCCCTCAGTCTGGAGAAGAGCATTGTTCCGTTGTCTGAAACAATATGAAGTTGAAGTGACAGGATGGAGCCTTTATATAGTGCCAGGAGGTGAGACGGAGGTTGCTTTGGGAGGGCAGGTCCCTCTCAAACCCAGCCGTTCTCACTAGTAGAGGTCGAAGTTGATGGTCTGTACCAAGATACCCTTGTGTTGCAGTGTCTGACAGAATGAACATTAAAATGGTATAAAATACCGACAGATTGTTAGGTAAGACACATATGCAACAGTTAGGTATCTTTATTTCGAAACGTTTCGCCTACACAGTAGGCTTCTTCAGTCGAGTACAGAAAAGTTGATAGAAGCAGAAGATACTTGAAGACGATGTAATCAGTCCATCACCCTTAAAGTTTTGAGGTGGTCAGTCCCTCAGTCTGGAGAAGAGCATTGTCCCTCAGTCCAGACTGAGGGACTGACCACCTCAAAACTTTAAGGGTGATGGACTGATTACATCGTCTTCAAGTATCTTCTGCTTCTATCAACTTTTCTGTACTCGACTGAAGAAGCCTACTGTGTAGGCGAAACGTTTCGAAATAAAGATACCTAACTGTTGCATATGTGTCTTACCTAACATATGTAGTATACACAGACTTTGCAGAAGCTTTTAATAAGTGTGACCATGGTGTAATAGCACACAGAATGTGGGATAAAGGAGTAACGGGAAAAGTTTGTAGATGGATCTACAACTTCCTGATAAACAGAACACAAAGAGTAATAGTAAATAGAGTAAAGTCCCAGACAGCCATAGTAAAAAGCTCTGTTCCACAAGGCACAGTACTCACTCTCAATCAATTCCTCGTCCTCATTTCTGACATCCTTCGCGGATGACACCCAGATCACCATGGCAGTGACCTCCATTGAAGACACCATGAGACTCCAAACAGACATCAACCAAATCATCGAACTGGCCACTCAAAACAATATGAAGTTCAACGAGGAGAAATTTCAACTACTTAGATATGGAAAACTTGAAGAAATTAAAAATGTGTCAGAGTATACCACAAATTCTAACCATACAATAGAGCAGAAAATAATGTGAAGGACCTGAGAGTGATAATGTCGGAGGATCTCGCCTTTGAAGACCACAACAATGTATCTACCTCATCCCCTAGGAAAATGATTGGACGGATAATGAGAACCTTCAAAACTAGGGACGCCAAGCCCATGATGATTCTCTTCAAATCGCTTGTGCTCTCTAGGCTGGAATACTGCTGTACACTAACGGCCTCCTTCAAGGCTGGCGACATTGCAGACCTGGAGAGTGTACAAATAACTTTCACGTCACACATAAGTGTGATAAGGCACCTAAACTACTGGGAATGGTTGAAGGTTCTTGATCTGTATTCCCTCGAATGCAAGCGAGAGAGATACATGATAATATACACTTGGAGGGTCTTGGAGGGATTAGTACCAAACCTGCAAACGAAAATCACTCCATATGAAAGCAAAAGACTTGGCAGGCGATGCAACATTCCCCCGATGAAAAGCAGGGGTGCCACGAGTACACTGAAAGACAACACAATAAGTGTCAGGGGCCCAAGACTGTCAGTACCTGACCAACCGGACTGTGGTTTGTACATCAGCTTGCATGCAGCCAGCAGTAACAGCCTGGTTGATCACACCCTGTTCCACAATGATGCCTGGTCTCAGACCGGGCTGAGGGGGCGTTGACCCTCGAAACCCTCTCCAGGTTAACTCCAGGTATATATATATATATATATATATATATATATATATATATATATATATATATATATATATAATGTACAAACACTGATCTCTGGCCGAAGGAGACTCGAACCTACGAACCTTGGAACAAGGTACAGATTATATATATATATATATATATATATATATATATATATATATATATATATATATATATATATATATATATATATATATGTCCTGCCGAATATGTAAAACTGGTCAATTAGCAAGAACTCATTTAAAATTAAGTCCTTTCTAAAAAAAAATCTTATACGTTTAAAGATATATTTTTTCATTAATGTTAATGTAAAAAAAATTTAATTTTACACCAAAAGAATCTTAGAAAACTTACCTAACCTTATTATAATAAGAACAATTTATTTTAGCCTAACCCAACTAAATATATTTTAGATTTGTTTACAGTAATTTAATACTAAACAAACACAGTGAAATATATTTTTTTCGTTAGGTTCAGAATGATTTTGGCCAAATTATTGCATACACAAATTATCACTTGTCCTGTATGGCAAGATGAGAGTTGCTATTTAAGCCAAGATCGCAAGTTCTGCCTATTTGGCACGACATATATATATATATATATATATATATATATATATATATATATATATATATATATATATATATATATATATATATATATATATATATATATATGTATATATATATATATTGACAGCACACACAAAACATTCAGTAATGTTTTATTGGAAGAAAACATTATATTTGGCTCTGGTGAAGGAACATTATTGTTAACAATAATGAAGGAAGAAATTTCTCGGAAAATAACTCTGTTATAATCAGTGTATCATACCTGGAGTTTACCTGGAGAGAGTTCCGGGGGTCAACGCCCCCGCGGCCCGGTCTGAGACCAGGCCTCCTGGTGGATCAGAGCCTGATCAACCAGGCTGTTGCTGCTGGCTGCACGCAAACCAACATACGAGCCACAGCCCGGCTGATCAGGAACTGACTTTAGGTGCTTGTCCAGTGCCAGCTTGAAGACTGCCAGGGGTCTGTTGGTAATCCCCCTTATGTGTGCTGGGAGGCAGTTGAACAGTCTCGGGCCCCTGACACTTATTGTATGGTCTCTTAACGTGCTAGTGACACCCCTGCTTTTCATTGGGGGGATGGTGCATCGTCTGCCAAGTCTTTTGCTTTCGTAGTGAGTGATTTTCGTGTGCAAGTTCGGTACTAGTCCCTCTAGGATTTTCCAAGTGTATATAATCATGTATCTGTCCCTCCTGCGTTCCAGGGAGTACAGGTTCAGGAACTTCAAGCGCTCCCAGTAATTGAGGTGTTTTATCTCCGTTATGCGCGCCGTGAAAGTTCTCTGTACATTTTCTAGGTCAGCAATTTCACCTGCCTTGAAAGGTGCTGTTAGTGTGCAGCAATATTCCAGCCTAGATAGAACAAGTGACCTGAAGAGTGTCATCATGGGCTTGGCCTCCCTAGTTTTGAAGGTTCTCATTATCCATCCTGTCATTTTTCTAGCAGATGCGATTGATACAATGTTATGGTCCTTGAAGGTGAGATCCTCCGACATGATCACTCCCAGGTCTTTGACGTTGGTGTTTCGCTCTATTTTGTGGCCAGAATTTGTTTTGTACTCTGATGAAGATTTAATTTCCTCATGTTTACCATATCTGAGTAATTGAAATTTCTCATCGTTGAACTTCATATAGTTTTCTGCAGCCCACTGAAAGATTTGGTTGATGTCCGCCTGGAGCTTTGCAGTGTCTGCAATTTAAGACACTGTCATGCAGATTCGGGTGTCATCTGCAAAGGAAGACACGGTGCTGTGGCTGACATCCTTGTCTATGTCGGATATAAGGATGAGGAACAAGATGGGAGCGAGTACTGTGCCTTGTGGAACAGAGCTTTTCACCGTAGCTGCCTCGGACTTTACTCTGTTGACGACTACTCTCTGTGTTCTGTTAGTGAGGAAATTATAGATCCATCGACCGACTTTTCCTGTTATTCCTTTAGCACGCATTTTGTGCGCTATTACGCCATGGTCACACTTGTCGAAGGCTTTTGCAAAGTCTGTATATATTACATCTGCATTCTTTTTGTCTTCTAGTGCATTTAGGACCTTGTCGTAGTGGTCCAATAGTTGAGACAGACAGGAGCGACCTGTTCTAAACCCATGTTGCCCTGGGTTGTGTAACTGATGGGTTTCTAGATGGGTGGTGATCTTGCTTCTTAGGACCCTTTCAAAGATTTTTATGATATGGGATGTTAGTGCTATTGGTCTGTAGTTCTTTGCTGTTGCTTTACTGCCCCCTTTGTGGAGTGGGGCTATGTCTGTTGTTTTTAGTAACTGTGGGACGACCCCCGTGTCCATGCTCCCTCTCCATAGGATGGAAAAGGCTCGTGATAGGGGCTTCTTGCAGTTCTTGATGAACACAGAGTTCCATGAGTCTGGCCCTGGGGCAGAGTGCATGGGCATGTCATTTATCGCCTGTTCGAAGTCATTTGGCGTCAGGATAACATCGGATAGGCTTGTGTTAATCAAATTTTGTGGCTCTCTCATAAAAAATTCATTTTGATCTTCGACTCTCAGTCTGGTTAGCGGCTTGCTAAAAACTGAGTCATATTGGGACTTGAGTAGCTCACTCATTTCCTTGTTGTCATCTGTGTAGGACCCATCTTGTTTAAGTAGGGGCCCAATACTGGACGTTGTTCTCGATTTTGATTTGGCATAGGAGAAGAAATACTTTGGGTTTCTTTCGATTTCATTTATGGCTTTTAGTTCTTCCCGCGATTCCTGACTCCTAAAGGATTCTTTTAGCTTAAGTTCGATGCTTGCTATTTCTCTGACCAGTGTCTCCCTACGCATTTCAGATATATTGACCTCTTTTAGCCGCTCTGTTATTCTTTTCCGTCGCCTGTAAAGGGAGCGCCTGTCTCTTTCTGTTTTACATCTACTCCTCCTTTTTCTTAGAGGAATAAGCCTTGTGCATACATCGAGTGCTACCGAGTTAATCTGTTCTAGGCATAAGTTGGGGTCTGTGTTGCTTAGTATATCTTCCCAGCTTATATCGGTTAGGACTTGGTTTACTTGGTCCCACTTTATGTTTTTGTTATTGAAGTTGAATTTGGTGAATGCTCCCTCGTGACTAGTCTCATTATGTCGGTCTGGGGCTCCGCGCATACATGACTGAACCTCAGTTATGTTGTGATCTGAGTATATTGTTTTTGATATGGTGATATTTCTTATCAGATCATCATTGTTAGTGAAGATGAGGTCTAGTGTATTCTCCAGTCTAGTAGGCTCTATTATTTGCTGGTTTAAATTGAATTTTGTGCAGAGATTTAAAAGCTCGCGTGAGTGTGAGTTTTCATCAGAGGTGCCTCCTGGTGTTATTACTGCAACAATATTATTTGCTATATTCCTCCATTTTAGGTGCCTTAAGTTGAAATCCCCCAGGAGCAAGATGTTGGGTGCAGGAGCTGGAAGGTTTTCCAGACAGTGGTCAATTTTTAACAGCTGTTCCTGGAATTGCTGGGATGTTGCATCCGGAGGCTTGTAGACTATCACAATGACTAGGTTTTGGTTCTCGACCTTTACTGCTAAAACTTCCACTACATCATTTGAGGCATTTAGCAGTTCTGTGCAAACAAGTGACTCTGCAATGTACAGGCCAACCTTCCCCTTTTGCCTGTTCACTCTGTCACATCTGTATAGGTTGTAACCTGGGATCCATATTTCGTTGTCCAAGTGATCCTTTATGTGGGTCTCAGTGAAAGCCGCGAACATTGCCTTTTCCTCTGCAAGCAGTCCACGGATGAAAGGTATTTTGTTGTTTGTTGCTGGCTTTAGACCCTGTATATTTGCAAAGAAGAATGTTATCGGACTGGTGGTATTGTTGGTACTGGGGGGGGATTTTTTTTCCGGCATTAGTATCTGTATCTGTTGGTTTGGAGTGGAGGCCATCGACTGTGGTTCCACTCCAGGAATGACTGGATTTGGTGTACGATTTCTGCCATTTCCTGCCAGTTTTTTTTCCTTCCTGGCACTAAAAAACCTCTCCCTCTTGAGTGGCTGTGGCTACCCAGGTTTTCCCATGGCCTGGATGTTTTGTATCTTTTTGTCCCCTTTAGATGGTATGCCTGGCAATTTAAGTTATAGCACAGTCTTTCCTGTACTGAAGAGGTACACAGTTCAGGGTGAAAAAGCTTACAGGAAGGGAGTTTGCATTTTCCTGTTGTCATATGGGCATGGCATTTCCTAGGGTGGTCATAGTTGCACGTCCCATCAGTTTTTCCAGATTTCCCATGCCAGCAGATACCGAGTGCATAGTATGTGCACAGGCTTGGTTTCCGTTTGCCTTGGGTTTCTGTGACTGTATTCCCTGTTGGTGCATGTTTCCCTGTCTTACTTCTATCCTCCCTAGCACCAACAATGGAGCTCCCACCATTTGTTTTTGGTAATATATCCTCACTATTGCTAGTGGAGTCCTCTTGTTTGCTATTTCCTGCGGTATTTCTAGTTTGCAATATTGGTTTTATCTTATCTTTGACTACACTTGTTTCCCTACTATGGCTCCTGT
>NW_027195601.1:0-47500 GCF_038502225.1 Cherax quadricarinatus
TTTATCAATACAAATTCTAGGACATAACTTGAAGACAGTAGATCTATGTACATAAGATGAGGTAATCAGTCCCTCAACCTAGGAGTAGGTGCGAAAAGCACCATAGTCGTGGAGATTCTGAAGCAGAAGAAAGGAGCCTGGCGCTTATATAGTAACGTCAGGTGTAGCAGACGAGGGCATATTCACTGGTAGGCTGGATTCCCCAGTGGAGGGGGAATGTACATAACATGTACATAACCTCCACGACTACGACAACTACTACTACAACTAACCCATCTCTTTGGGAAGGACCTACTTCCACTGGGGAATCCCGCCTACCAGTGAATATGCCCTCGTCTGCTACACCTGACGTTACTATATAAGCGCCAGGCTCCTTTCTTCTGCTTCAGAATCTCCACGACTATGGTGCTCTTCGCACCTACTCCTAGGTTGAGGGACTGATTTCCTCATCTTCTGTACATAGTTCTACTGTCTTCAAGTTATGTCCTAGAATTTGTATTGATAAAGCCACTGGATGGCGAAACGTCTACAGTAAAGATACCCAGATGTTGCACATGTGTCTTAATCTCATCTTGTCGGTATTATATACCATTCGTACACAACTTGTCAGACACTGCAACATCATGGAATCTTAATTCTGAGGACATGTACATAACCTCCACGACTACGACAACTACTACTACAACTAACCCATCTCTTTGGGAAGGACCTACTTCCACTGGGGAATCCCGCCTACCAGTGAATATGCCCTCGTCTGCTACACCTGACGTTACTATATAAGCACCAGGCTCCTTTCTTCTGCTTCAGAATCTCCACGACTATGGTGCTCTTCGCACCTACTCCTAGGTTGAGGGACTGATTACCTCATCTTCTGTACATAGTTCTACTGTCTTCAAGTTATGTCCTAGAATTTGTATTGATAAAGCCACTGGATGGCGAAACGTCTACAATAAAGATACCCAGATGTTGCACATGTGTCTTAATCTCATCTTGTCGGTATTATATACCATTCGTACACAATCTTACTTTTTGGCCGATTGTCACCGCCAATTACATCTTTTCGTAATTAGACGATGCCTTCGTTGCCTTCAACCTCCCACCCCCCTTCCACTCTCCCCCAACCGCACAAACCTGCCTCTGCTTCTTCTAAATCCAATTCCTTCTCGCTAAACCTCAAATTCTCTAATCCTGATGCCACTGTCTGTCCTGAAAATTTATTATATCAGATCACTGGTGCACCTCAACTTAAAGTCTTCAAAACCAACTCAGGCCTAAAACTCCTTCTTGACAAACATTCCTACGAAGCGTACACGTCAAGCGATACCAGACAAAAACTTCTCAACGCAGGCTTCACAATTATTTGGACTCCTGAGCACCATGCCAAAAGCACAGTCATTGCTAAACACGTAGACTACTCTCTCCTGACAGCCTATGACACAGACAAAGAAGACTTAATAAAAGATATCAGTACTAAGAACAAAGTCTCTATAATATTCCGGTAATTAATTTTTATAGTGGATCAGAAGAAGATAAATTATGTAACATCACAGTCACTAGTGAAATGGTTGTGAAGCAGATAGACCGACTGAAGCAAAATAAGTCACCGGGTCCTGATGAGGTTTTTTCAAGGGTTCTTAAGGAATGCAAAATGGAAGTCTGTGAACCATTAACTAATATTTTTAATTTATCTCTTCAAACAGGTGTAGTGTCTGATATGTGGAAGATGGCTAATGTAATTCCTATTTTTAAAACAGGGGACAAGTCGTTACCGTCAAATTACCGCCCAATAAGCCTGACCTCAATTGTAGGCAAGTTGCTAGAGTCAATTATAGCTGAGATTATAAGAAGCCATCTCGATAAGCATAGCTTGATTAATGATACTCAGCATGGATTCACAAGAGGCCGGTCTTGTCTAACTAATTTATTAACTTTCTTCAGTAAAGCTTTTGAGGCTGTTGACCACGATAAAGAATTTGATATTGTTTACGTTGACGATATTTACAGACCCGAAAACTCTACCATTCTCAAAATACGCTGTTCTACTCCTGCTGACGCCTCTACACTCTTCAATCAAGGAATCCTTGCCAAGACCATCCGCATTCCTCCAAACACTCTCTTCACTCCGAACTTCTACCCAATCACACAATGTCTTAAATGCTACAAATTCAGCCACGACAAAAACATGCACATCTACACAAGTCTGCTACAGATATTCAGCAACTGGCCACTTCTGGAATACTTGCAACCTCCCCCTTAAATGTTCTAACTGCGGCGGGTCACACACTGCAGTAGCAAATTCCTGCCCTTCTAGAAAGCACCTTCTCTCATCCCTTAGAGCTAGCCAACCTCCCTCCCTACCCAACCCCTTCCCTGCACCTCCCACCCCTACCCACAATGCCTGGGCCTCTTCTACTCTACACACATCAAACACCAACACACAGACTACAAGCACTTCTCCTTCTACACCTACACCCACACTAGACTACAAAACTAACTCTCAACTCGCCACTGCTGCCCACTCTGCGATTGTAATCTCTCAAGCTTACCAATCAGACTACTCACATGTCCTTAACATAATCTTGTCTGCTAGCAACCTTCCCTCTTTAATTATCCCTCCTTCCTGCTTCTCTTCTAAGCCTCCTACAATCTCTCCCTCCTTCCTCTATCCCACCCCTCACTTCCTACTCCCACCAGCTCTCCTCCTCCCCTACCCCTCTTCACTACTTCTACACCTCCCACCAACACCCCTACTGCTGCTGCTACGACCACCCCTCCCCCCACTTCCTTACTCACTTCCTCATCCCCTTCCAAAGCTTCCACTTCCTCATCCCTTACCTTAGCTTTCACTTCCTCATCCATTACCTTAGCTTCCACTTCCTCATCCCTTACTTTAGCTTCCACTTCCTCATCCCTTACCTTAGCTTCCACTTCCTCATTCCTTACCATAGCTTCATCTTCCTCATCCCCTACCAAAGCTTCCACTTCCTCTGCATCCACCTTCGCCCACTCCTCCACCACAACCAAAACTTCATCCAGGTCCAACTCCACCTCCTCCAGAGAAAATCCACTCAAACCTAAACCTGTCCCAACTTCTGACAGACAGACCAAAGAACATAAAAACAGATCCATCTCTTCGTCCCCCTCCAGGAAACGGGTCCGTAGCACCCACAAACACACATCCACTGATGGCACCACTATCAAAGGCTTTAATCCAAACTCCTCCCCCAACATTAACTTTGCTATGACAAAACCATTAAATCATGTTTAAGGTGATTCAGTTCAACGTACGTTCTTACTTTACAATTAGAAACCTACTGGCCGAGCTCCTTGAAGCAGAGAGGCCAGATATTGTTTGGCTAAACAGTACCTGCCTCAAAGCCCCTCAACGTATCCGCCATTATGGTTATACTGCACTACAGTCCACCTATGATCCCCACGATGGGGTTGCCATCCTTGTCAAATCCAATATAAAACACTAATTTCTCCCTCCTTGGCCCCTTTATCTTTTTCACCACCTATGCTCGCCCAAACACTATTCTCAACATACACGACCTTTCCTTAGTCTTCAACTACACCAACACACCAACATACCTATTAGCTGATATGAATGCCAAACACACCGCCTTTCATCACACCAGTAACAACCAACTTGGTCACCAATTACTCAACTTCACAAACCACAAACACCTAGTTCACCTCGGCCCAGACATCATTCTGGCAAACCGAGCCAGTCTCTTTTTCAACACTACATATCACCTGGCCCTATTACAGGCTCTGATCACATCCCAGTCATCTGACACATTTCCTCGAACCCTATCCTCATCCTGGCCACACCTTCCTTCTCCTACAAGAACGCTGACTGGGATGCCTTCAAACAACACATAGATAATACTAACCTCACGTATGACTACAACAACAAACCCATCTCTGACACTGACACTCAACTTGCTCTCATCCAAGACACCATTACACAAGCAGCCAACACCGCAATACCAAAGAAAACCCACACCACTCGTTATTCCTTCAAACCCTCAATCAGAACAAGAAGACTAATTATCTGTTACCACAACCACTTTCTCTACAACACATATAAATTTAATCAAGTCCGATTAGATCTCACTTACCTCAGAAACAACATTTTACACAGTCTAGACCAAGACCACAACAATCACTGGTCACAGCTCATACTACAAGCGGGCAAACGGCACATCAAAAACACCAAAGCCTCCTGGAACTATATCAAAAAAATCAGAGGCACCACTCCCACCAACAAATTCAAACACATCACCCACAACAACACACACATCTCAGACCCGCAGGCTGCTACTAACATCTTCAAACACATCTGTGAGAACATCTTCTACCCTCACCCACCACACCCTAACGCTATTCAACACATTCAGAACATAGAACACTGGAACACTACACACACACACGAAACAACACAAGACAGCCACATCCATCTGGACTCTCTTACCTCCTCCCAAGAACTTGACACTCCTTTCACCAAAACAGACGTTAAAACTCTCCTCAAACACCTTCCTCCCAAGGCCCCTGGTGCCTCTGGCCTAAACCATATTATCCTGAAACACCTTCCTGACTCACACAAACCTCCTCAATGCCTCCCTTGTCTCTGGATAATTCCCTTCCCTCTTCAAAGCTGCTACTGCTATCCTCCTTCCTAAACCAAATAAAGACCACTCTGACCCTAGAAACTATCGCCCTATCAGGCTCCTCGAAACTTTAGGAAAACTCTTTGAAAAACTCATCAATCATCGCCTTCGCGATGGCCAGTTCGGCTTCAGAACACACAGATCCACACAGGATGCCATTAACATCATTCTCAACTACATCCACATCAACACACAACAAAGAAACAGGAGAGCCCTGATTGCAAAAGACGTTGAAAAAGCCTTTGACACTCTGGCACAACGGGCTCAAGTACAAACTCTGCACTAACGTCAGCCTGCCTCTCAATACTCGTAAACTCCTCTGCAACTTCCTAGACGGCCGTACCATGAAAATCAAATCCCAGACTGTTACTCTGACTACTTCACACTAAATGCTGGAGTACCCCAGGGATCTGTCCTCTCCCCTACCCTCAACACTTTATACACTAACGACATTCCAACACCTGTATACCACAACTCCATCACACTAGCCTATGCAGACGACATTACACAACTTATCACTCATGCCAATATAGATATACTCACACACAAAACACAAAATGAGGTCGACAGGATCGCCATCTGGGAACAAAAATGGAGGATCAAAACCAATGCAGCTAAATCCAGCATTACGTATTTTAACTACAGAAAACGTGATCCTCCATTACCTGTCGAGCTCAGAACAGCTGACACCCGCACTTACATCCCCATCACACAATCTGTCACTGTCCTTGGCGTTAATCTTGACTACCTTCTTCGTTTACACGGACACATTCACTCCAGGCATGCAATAGCTAGTAAGGCCCTTGCGGGCCTCTACAAGCTGAAACATGCCTCTCAACGCACCAAACTACACCTCTACAAATCCCTAATACGTCCTCTGATAACTTACTCTCCTCTAGCCCTCTCTCTTGCAGCAAAAACAAACTTACTTAAACTGCAGCGTGTCTAGAACAAGGCGCTGCGCTGAGTGCTTGATGTCAGATGGGAGGACTTCGCCACAAGCGAGTCTCTCCATGCCCAATTAAACATCCCTGTGCTGAATCTGTACTGGAAGACGCTCAGTGACAGACAGATAGACAAACTTGAGACACGACACGACTACTGGACCTCTCTCCTTGACGAAGACATTCGCAGACCCACAGACCAACACAACCTTTTCTACTCCTTGCATGATCCTGCTCCTAACCCTATTTACAAATAACCTTGGATTCGCTGACAGGTACCTTCTATGATAGGTACCATTCTCTGACCCACGTTCGCCTTAGCTTTTGGGTTAAGACATGGCCCAGTTCTACACTCCTCTCTAGCGCTAAACGTCGCATGTCCTTTCCTCCCCGCTCACCCTACCGGAGTCCCAACAGAAGAGCCTGAATTTCTCTTCTCAATATCTGTCCCACGGTCGCCTTCGCTGCTGGGTTAAGCCCTGGCTCTATTTCTACAACTAAGAACACTCCTCTCCAGCACTATTCTTCGTCTGTCCCGTCTTCCCCGCTCATCCTATTTGGGATCTTACCTGAACTCTCGTTCGTTCGTTCATTCCTCTCGAAGCCTCACCCAGGCATCAAGGTCAAGAACCTCCTGCACCCCTACCTCAACGAAGAAACAGAAACGGGAGGAACAGGAGGCGTCAACAGGGTGCATCTGGTCAATGCTATCAGCAGGCGGCACTAAACGAGCCCCCACCGGCCATAGCACGACAACGCAGGCACTCCTTACCCGGCACAGGTGCTTCGTAGGCTCATCTGGCACCTCATCAGTAGATCCCGGCTACCCAACCTGGTATACAGCAACAGACCACGGTGCATACAATAGAGAAATCCAACCCTCAGCAGTCCCTACAGACCACAACAGCCCAGATAATATCAACTGTTTCGAACCCAACCCCAAAGCAGGCCCTCGCCAGGGAGGATCTCGTAGCACTCATCAAGGTGTTCACAGATCTTATTTGCAACACAATCAACTCCACGGAACAACAGAGCATATTCCGGCAGATGGTCAGTATGCTCCTGAGAGTGTGCTTACTGACAGAGGAGGAGACAGTGGATGCCATGAATTTGCAGGTTCTCAGAGCGGGCAGGACTCAGTCTCCAGCTCAGGAAACAACAGCAATGGATTAACCTCGGTACCAAATCACACCCTCAGGGTCCTACAATGGAACATTCAGGGCCTGAGGGGCAAACAGCACCTCTTGCTGGAGGCAGTAATTCGATGTCAACCCGATCCGGGTTGACATCGTCTTGCTACAAGAAACTCTGACTGTCCCGATTATGTTCCCAAGACTACCCGGTTTTGCTGGGTATTTTCGGCACATGGACCCGGGCGTTCACTGCAGAGGCACAGCTGTATTTGTATAAAATACAATACCTCACGAGGTTATAGCCAACCCTGTGGACTGTGGGGAGGATGTTGATGTACAGGCCATCCTTGCACACATACCTGGGGCGCCAATTACCACCTATAACATTTACAAGAACCCAAGACACACCCTCGACATTGCAGAGCTCCTCGCACTAGCACTCACTGAGTGTATTATTGTGGGTGGAGATTTCAATGCACATCACCCAATGCTGCACTCTCATTCAGCAACCAATGCTGCTGGCAGACACATAGCAATGCTCCTACACGATATTTCAGAGGTAAAGTTGTTAAACAATGGAGACCCCACACACCTGTTGGGTGGCTGCCTCGACCTTACCTTCGGGTCAAGACAACTTGCAGCAGGAGCCACATGGGAAACTCATCCTCACCTTGTCAGTGACCACTTTGCAGTGATCACCACCTTCAACATCAACAGGCCTCCCACAGTTGTGCTGCCTTCTAGATGAGACGTAAAGAGGGCCAACTGGAAGGTGTTCCAGGATTATCTTCATGACTGGTGGTCCACATACTCTCTATCTGAAGACTGTGATACGGCTGAACAGGAGCTAATCATTGTTCTCATCCAGGCAGCAGAGTGAGCAATTCCAAAGAAGTCCGAAGAACGCACTCACAAAAGAGACTGGTGGTTCTACAACGACGAGGTGCGGGAGCAGAACCACCGCATCAACTCTTTTAGGAAGCTATACAGGCGTAACCCTATGGCAGAGAACAGGAATACTCTGAGAGCCATTGTGCAGCATGCCCGCAGTCTCTCTCAGAGTAAAAACTGAGAAATGGCTGGAATGGTGCTCAACATTCGGGATTCACACCACCTTATCTGAGATATGGGGCAAGCTCAACATAGCAACTGGCAAGAGCAAGCCTAGGCCACCAGCACACCCGAACCCATCCCAGGAAGCTGAGGAACTAGTGGAGCTTTTCACTTCCAGGGGAGCCTCCACTCAGCTCCCACAGGACATCCGGAATATACAGACGGATCTTCTGCCACAGCGCCAGCTAACGATACAAGCTGCATGTGAGTCGGAAGATGTGACTGATGAAGACCTCACGGACTTGGAATTCCGACGTGCCATTAAGAACACAGGTGACACTGCCCCAGGCATCGATGGTGTTACGTACTCCATGACTGCACGGGCTGGGCAGAATGGATGGGACCATCGTGCCAATTCCAAAGCCCAATGACCCAGGCAGTATGAGACCCATATCGCTGACCAGCTGCTTAGCCAAGACTGCTGAGAGGATGGTGTTAAATCGCCTCCTATGGAAACTTGGACCCTCTCATCATCACATATTTGGCCTCACCAAAGGAGTGGGTACAGCAGAGTGCATAACCACTCTACTAAGCCAGATTGCTGATAGTAACAAAAAAACCTAGTATCATCGTCTACCTCGACCCTGAGAAGGCATTTGAGCTAGGCAGCCCCACAGCAATTCTAGCAATACTATCTCGGAAGGGAATCAAAGGACGCCTCCTGGCCTGGATAGAGTCCTACCTTAGGGGCAGGCAGGCCTGTGTCAGCTTTCAGGGACACTACTCTTCGTTGTGGAAAAAGACACTTATGTACAGTTCAGGACATTTATTAAAGGAAACGTTTCGCCACGAGTGGCTTCTTCAGTCCTAATACAGAGAAAACTAAGAAAACATTTATATATATAGTGGCAGGAGTCAGGTGAGGTGACGCGTGGGTAGAGGTGGTAGTAGTAGTAGTAGTAGTAGTAATGGAACTAAGGAGGTGAGGCAAGAGAGGGACCTGCTGGCATCAAGTAACACCAGTTCCCAGGATGGGTAATATCCTCTTGCTTAGTAATTTTGAAATACTGTAACTACCGGATTTTTGCTTAATAGTGTTACTGACAGAAATTAGTGCAGCTTCAATGCATTTTCTCCGTCTTAAGTCGTCTTCTTTAATAACTAGTTTAGCTTCATTGAATTTCATGAGGTGTCCAACATCGTCTCTATGTTGAACACATGCGTTTTTGCGGTCATCATTTCTGCAAGCATTTTTGTGTTCTGCTATTCTAATGTCCAGAGTTCTGGCTGTTTCCCCTACATATACTTTGTCACACCCCCCACATGGTATAGTGTAGATTCCTGCACTTGTGCCAGAATCATGCTTGGGTTTTTGTATCAGGTTCCTGATAGTAGTTGAAGAGCTGGTAGATATTTTAACCAGTTTTCTGTCAAACATTTTTGAAACATTAGTGGCAACGTTGCTCACCGGTAAAACGATGTAACTTGGAGGCTTTTCTTCAATTTGATAGGTGTTGGTCTTGCTGAGGATACGTGCCGCACGTTTCCTACAGTCACGTATGAAGTGTAGGGGAAAGTGCAGTGAACTAAAAGAGTTGGTGATGTATGTACATTCTTCTTCGAGGAATTTTGGACTGGAAATTCTGTAGGCTCTCAGAAAGAAGCCAATAACTACCCCTCTTTTATTTCTTGTGTCATGGTAGGTAGGCTTCCGGTAGACTTTAAAAGAAAGTTTATTTTCCCCTGTGCGTAAGAGAACGTCGAGAAAAGGTAATTGGTTGTCCTTCTCCTCCTCTAGTGTAAATTTAATAGTAGGTTCCAGAGTGTTGATGGTGTTGAGGATGCCCCGTACGTCAAGATTTTTGGGTACAATGACCAAAATATCATCTACGTACCACATCCATGAAACTGAGCGAGGGATGTTACTGAGGATCCTTCTTGATTCCAGGTCCTCCATATATAAATTGGCAAGAACTGCACTAAGGGGAGATCCCATGGCTAGTCCGAAGAGTTGTTTGTACTTCTTGTCCTCAAACCTAAAACAGTTATAACGAACACAAAGTTCGACAAAGCTCACAAAATCTTGGCGGGGTAGAGGTAACTCTGTATCATCTTTAATCACCCTGCGAACAAGATCAATGGCTTGATCAACTGGGACATTGGTGAATAAGGCAGTCACGTCAAAACTTGCAAGCTTCTTATCACTCATGTCGAGATCCCTGATACTTTCTTTTAAAGTCTACCGGAAGCCTACCTACAAGAACGATCTTCTACATTTCTTCTCTCACCATGACACAAGAACTAAAAGAGGGGTAGTTATTGGCTTCTTTCTGAGAGCCTACAGAATTTCCAGTCCACAGTTCCTCGAAGAAGAATGTACATACATCACCAACTCTTTTAGTTCACTGCACTTTCCCCTACACTTCATACGTGACTGTAGGAAACGTGCGGCACGTATTCTCAGCAAGACCAACACCTATCAAATTGAAGAAAAGCCTCCAAGTTACATCGTTTTACCGGTCAGCAACGTTGCCACTAATGTTTCAAAAATGTTTGACAGAAAACTGGCTAAAATATCTACCAGCTCTTCAACTACTATCAGGAACCTGATACAAAAACCCAAGCATGATTCTGGCACAAGTGCAGGAATCTACACTATACCATGTGGGGGGTGTGACAAAGTATATGTAGGGGAAACAGCCAGAACTCTGGACATTAGAATAGCAGAACACAAAAATGCTTGCAGAAATGATGACCGCAAAAACGCATGTGTTCAACATAGAGACGATGTTGGACACCTCATGAAATTCAATGAAGCTAAACTAGTTATTAAAGAAGACGACTTAAGACGGAGAAAATGCATTGAAGCTGCACTAATTTCTGTCAGTAACACTATAAAGCAAAAATCCGGTAGTTACAGTATTTCAAAATTACTAAGCAAGAGGATATTACCCATCCTAGGAACTGGTGTTACTTGATGCCAGCAGGTCCCTCTCTTGCCTCACCTCCTTAGTTCCATTACTACTACTACTACTACTACTACTACCACCTCTACCCACACGTCACCTCACCTGACTCCTGCCACTATATATATAAATGTTTTCTTAGTTTTCTCTGTATTAGGACTGAAGAAGCCACTCGTGGCGAAAAGTTTCCTTTAATAAATGTCCTGAACTGTACAAAAGTGTCTTTTTCCACATCTTGTCGGTATCACCATACCATTTCCCCACACTACTCTTCCTTTAAAACCCTGGAAAATGGCACGTCACAAGGTGTGCTCAGTCCTACCCTGTTTAACATCCTTATGCAGGAACTTGTGAGCCTTCCCTTTCATAGTGGTACGCAGCTTCTCAGCTATGCCGATGATCTTGCACTCGTAGTTAATGGGAAAGGCAATTTAGAGCGACAGGCTCAGAGAGCTTTGGACCTAATTACGCAGTCTTGCAAGGAACTAAGCCTCAAGATCTCGGCCCAGAATTCTCTTGCAATGATATTCAAGGGACCAGATCCTGTGAACAGATTACATATTCAGGATATAGAACTTGAGTGGACAGGCTCCTACCTGTACTTGGAAATCTACATTGATAAAAAGCTGACCATTCAGAAACAGGCCGAGTATGTCATGTCACGTGCTCTACTCAGACTCAACGCCATGAGAGCCATGACGAGGCACCGTGCAGAGGCAAGCAAAGATGTACGTCACTTGTACTCTGTACAAGCTATATGCTCGCTCATTGACTACAGTGCACCGGCATTAGCTCATCTCTTCCTGCAAAGCAGGCAAAGGGTGGAGGTCGTACAAAATCAGGCGATAAGAACTATGCTTGGGGCCCCCATCTGGACCAACACATTATGTCTCAGATCTGATGCCCGTTACCTTCCTTGGCTGACAGAGTAAGATACATAAACGCCTGCAAAGTAGCCACGATTCTGCGCCGGCAGCAAGGTACCCAACTAAGGAGATGGTTACTGACAACCATGACACAAGATCCTACACTCTTCATGGACTAGTCCTGGATTCGTTCGTTTTGTGCTGCTGGCGTAAGCTGCTGCTTATACAACTACTCCTTGAGAAGAGTTGTGACCTTCCTGTTGCTGGGTACCATACACCACCTCCCTGGCGCCCACATCCAGCCGATGTTTGCATCATGCAAATAATTTATCTTCTTCAGGCCCACTATAAAAATTAATTACTGGAATATTGTTGATGTCTTTCTGTGTGAAATCAGAGAGAAAAAAAATATTAAAAATCGAGCACATTTCTAAAGCAACACTCTCTTTTAAGTCTTGTGTCACGCAGCCTATGGGCGAGGTCGGGCTAAGCATAAGAACATAAGAAAGGAGGAACACTGCAGCAGGCCTGTTGGCCCATACTAGGCAGGTCCTTTACAATCCATCCCGCTAACAAAACATTTGCCAAACCCAGTTTTTAATGCTACCCAAGCAATAAGGTCTGATAACTCTATCCACTAATATATGCAATTCCCACTCAAATCCAACCCCTCTCGCTCATGTAGTTATCCATCCTAAATTTTATTCTACCCAAGGTTTTAGCCTCAGTAACCCAACTAGGTAGACTGTTCCACTCAACTACCCTGGCAGCCGAAGCATGTTCTAGGCATATTCCCCTAAGAAAGAAGAAGAGCAGGAGTAAACTGGAAAGAGAAAGACGCTCCCTCTACAGAAGACGACGAAGAGTTGATAAATTAGACACATGTGCAACTCTTGGGTATCTTTATTGAGGAAACGTTTCGCCACACAGTGGCTTCATCAGTCCATACAAAGGAGAATCTTGAAGAGCAGGAGGAGAATGAGGTAATCAGTCCCTCAACCTTGAGTCGATGTGGTCAGTCCATCAATCTTGAACCATTCATCTACAAACGACGAAGAGTCACTGAGCTCCTCAGGAGTGCTAGAATATCTGATACACGAAAGGAGTAGCTGACCAGGGAAGTGGAAACTATCGAACTTAAGTTAAATGACTCTTACAGGAACCAGGAGAGACAGGAGGAGCTTAAAGCTATTAGTGAAGTTGAAAGAAATTCAAAATATTTCTTTTCATATGCCAAAAACAAGGCAAATACCACATCTAGTATCGGGCCCTTACTCAGTTAGGATGGGACTTACAGAGATGATAACAAGGAAATGAGTGAAATATTGAAATCCCAGTACGACTCTGTGTTTAGTGAACCACTAATCGGTCTGAGGATCGACGACCCAAATGATTTCTTCATGAATGAGCCTCAGAACTCCATAAATGTATGCCAGATTTCCGACATTTCGAAATAGATTTCGAAAAAGCCATTGACAACAAGCCCATGCACTCAGCACCGGGCCCAGACTCGTGGAACTCTGTTTTCATTAAGAACTGCAAGAAACCCCTCTCGCGTGCCCTTAGTACACTATGGAGGAGGAGCTTGGACATGGGTGAAATTCCACAGTCACTTAAAACAACGGATATAGCCCCACTCCATAAAGGTGACAGCAAAGCATTAGCTAAGAACTATAGACCAATAGCTCTGACGTCCCACATCATAAAAATCTTTGAAAGAGTGCTAAGAAGCAGGATTGCAAATCACCTGGATTCCCAAAATCTGCACAATCCAGGGCAACATGGGTTCAGGGCAGGTCGCTCCTGCCTCTCACAACTACTGGATCACTATGATATGGCCTTGGATGCATTGGAAGAAAATCAGAATGCAGATGTAATATACACAGACTTTGCAAAACCATTTGACAAATGCGATTATGGCGTAATAGCCCATAAAATACGTGCTAAAGGAATAACTGGGAAAGTGGGGAGATGGATCTTCAACTTCCTAACAAATCGAACACAAAGAGTAGTGGTCAACAGAGTTAAATCGGAGGCTTCCATAGTGAAGAGCTCTGTTCCACAAGGCACAGTACGCGCCCCCATCTTATTCCTTATCCTCATATCAGACATAGACAGAGATATACATCACAGCACCGTATCATCCTTGGCGGATAATACTAGGATCTGCATGAGGCTGTCATCTGCTGAGGACGCGGTTAACCTCCAAGAAGATATAAACAAAGTTTTCCTGTGAACCTCCAAGAAGATATAAACAAAGTTTTCCTGTGGGCAACGGTAAACAATATGATGTTCAAATAGGACAAATTCCAAGTACTCCGTTATGGAAAACTGGAAGAGATAATAACTAGAACAGAGTATACTACAGACTCTGGCCATACAATAGAGCGGAAAAATAATGTAAGGGACCTGGGAGTAGTAATGTCTTAGGATCTCACTTTCAAGGATCACAACAGTGATACGATCGCACGTGCAAAGAAAATGATAGGATGGATAATGAGAACGTTCAAAAAGAGAGATGCCAAGCCAATGATGATCCTTTTCAAATCACTTGTTCTCTCTAGGCTGGAATACTGCTGTACATTAACATCTCCATTCAAAGTAGGTGAAATCGCAGATCTAGAGAGTGTACAGAGATCCTTTACTGCACGTATAAGTTCTGTCAAGCACCTTAACTACTGGGAACGCTTGGAAGCACTTGACTTGTACTCGTTGGAACGCAGGAGGGAGAGATATATCATAATCTACACTTGGATAATCTTGGAAGGAATGGTCCCAAATCTGCATACAGAAATCACTCCATACGAAAGTAAAAGACTGAGCAGGCGATGCAAAATGCCCCCAATAAAAAGTAGGGGCGCCATTGGTTACCTGGAGGTTACCTGGAGGTTATTCCGGGGATCAACGCCCCCGCGGCCCGGTCCATGACCAGGCCTCCCGATGGATCAGGGCCTGATCAACTAGGATGTTACTGCTGGCCGCACGCAGTCCGACGTACGAGCCACAGCCCGGCTGATCCGGCACTGACTTTAGGTATCTGTCCAGCTCTCTCTTGAAGGCAGCCAGGGGTTTATTGGCAATTCCCCTAATGCTTGATGGGAGGCTGTTGAACAGTTTTGGGCCCCGGACACTTATGGTGTTTTCTCTTAGTGTACCAATGGCGCCCCTACTTTTTATTGGCGGCATTTTGCATCGCCTGCCCAGTCTTTTACTTTCGTAGGGAGTGATTTCTGTGTGCAGATTTGGGACCATTCCTTCCAAGATTTTCCAAGTGTAGATTATGATATATCTCTCCCTCCTGCGTTCCAACGAGTACAAGTCAAGTGCTTCCAAGCGTTCCCAGTAGTTAAGGTGCTTGACAGAACTTATACGTGCAGTAAAGGATCTCTGTACACTCTCTAGATCTGCGATTTCACCTGCTTTGTATGGAGATGTTAATGTACAGCAGTATTCCAGCCTAGAGAGAACAAGTGATTTGAAAAGGATCATCATGGGCTTGGCATCTCTCGTTTTGAAAGTTCTCATTATCCATCCTATCATTTTCTTTGCACGTGCGATCGTGGCACTGTTGTGATCCTTGAAAGTGAGATCCTCAGACATTACTACTCCCAGGTCCCTTACATTATTTTTCCGCTCTATTGTATGGCCGGAGTCAGTAGTATACTCTGTTCTAGTTATTATCTCCTCCAGTTTTCCATAACGGAGTAGTTGGAATTTGTCCTCATTGAACATCATATTGTTTACCGTTGCCCACTGGAAAACTTTGTTTATATCTTCTTGGAGGTTAACCGCGTCCTCAGCAGATGACAGCCTCATGCAGATCCTAGTATCATCCGCAAAGGATGATACGGTGCTGTGGTGTATATCTCTGTTTATGTCTGATATGAGGATAAGGAATAAGATGGGGGCGAGTACTGTGCCTTGTGGAACAGAGCTCTTCACAATGGCAGCCTCCGATTTAACTCTGTTGACCACTACTCTTTGTGTTCGATTTGTTAGGAAGTTGAAGATCCATCTCCCCACTTTCCCAGTTATTCCTTTAGCACGTATTTTATGGGCTATTACGCCATGATCGCATTTGTCAAATGCTTTTGCAAAGTCTGTGTATATTACATCTGCATTCTGATTTTCTTGCAGTGCATCCAAGGCCATGTCATAGTGATCCAGTAGTTGTGAGAGGCAGGAGCGACCTGCCCTGAACCCATGTTGCCCTGGATTGTGCAGATTTTGGGAATCCAGGTGATTTGCAATCTTGCTTCTTAGCACTCTTTCAAAGATTTTTATGATGTGGGACGTCAGAGCTATTGGTCTATAGTTCTTAGCTAATGCTTTGCTGCCACCTTTATGGAGTGGGGCTATATCCGTTGTTTTAAGTGACGGTGGAATTTCACCCATGTCCAAGCTCCTCCTCCATAGTGTACTTAGGGCACGCGAGAGGGGTTTCTTGCAGTTCTTAATGAAAACATAGTTCCACGAGGCTGGGCCCGGGGCTGAGTGCATAGGCATGTTGTCAATGGCTTTTTCGAAATCTATCGGAGTTAGGGTAATGTCGGAAATCTGGCATACATTTATGGAGTTTTGAGGCTCATTCATGAAGAAATCATTTGGGTCGTCGATCCTCAGACCGATTAGTGGTTCACTAAACACAGAGTCGTACTGGGATTTCAATATTTCACTCATTTCCTTGTTGTCGTCTGTGTAAGTCCCATCCTGTCTGAGTAAGGGCCCGATACTTGATGTAGTATTTGCCTTGTTTTTGGCATATGAAAAGAAATATTTTGAATTTCTTTCAATTTCACTAATAGCTTTAAGCTCCTCCTGCCTCTCCTGGTTCCTGTAAGAGTCATTTAGCTTAAGTTCGATAGTTTCCACTTCCCTGGTCAGCGCCTCCTTTCGTGTATCAGATATTCTAGCACTCCTGAGGAGCTCAGTGACTCTTCGTCGTCTTCTGTAGAGGGAGCGTCTTTTTCTCTCCAGTTTACTCCTGCTCTTCTTCTTTCTTAGGGGAATATGCCTAGAACATGCTTCGGCTACCAGGAAGTTGATCCTTTCAAGGCACTGGTTTGGATCCATGTCATTTAAGACATCTTCCCAACATGTTTCGTTTAGGACATGGTTTACCTGGTCCCAGTTGATGTTCTTGTTGTTGAAATTGTATTTGGTACACTAAGAGAAAACACCATAAGTGTCCGGGGCCCAAGACTGTTCAACAGCCTCCCATCAAGCATTAGGGGAACTGCCAATAAACCCTTGGCTGCCTTCAAGAAAGAGCTGGACAGATACCTAAAGTCAGTGCCGGATCAGCCGGGCTGTGGCTCGTACGTTGGACTGCATGCGGCCAGCAGTAACAGCCTAATTGATCAGGCCCTGATCCATCGGGAGGCCTGGTCATGGACCGGGCCGCGGGGGCGTTGATCCCCGGAATAACCTCCAGGTAACCAGGTAACTACTCTTCAGAATCTCCCAAAAACACAGTGTCATCAGCAAAGAGCAACTGTGACAACTCCTACTTTGTGTTAGATTCTGTATCTTTTAACCCCACACCTCTTGCCAACACCCAAGCATTCACCTCTCTTACTACTCCACCTATTAATATATCGAACAACCATGGTGACATCACACATCCCTGTCTAAGGTCTACCTTTACTGGGAAATAATCCCCCTCTTCGCCTACATACTTTCACCTGAGCCTCACTATCCTCGTAAAAACTTTAAACTGCTTTCAGTAAACTACCTCCTATTCCATACATTTGCAACATCTGTCACATTGTCCCCTTATCCGCCCTATCACATACCTTTTCCAAATCCATATATATGGATGCCCAGTCGAGAGGGAGCCCCAATCACCAGCAGCCAACAATACCCACAACCCAGCCAACAGCCCAGATGGGATCACCATGTACCCTTGGAAGAAGGCCAAGCTCTTATCTGTATGGGGCTATACCTGTGTGTCCACACTGGATGACACATATACCATCACAGTGTCTGGCGATAAGGAGCAGCTGCTGACCAGAGGGAGGGGTACAAGATCAGCAAGTAGAGAGATATAAGCCAACAGTATCAATTTGTCTCAGTGGGATGAGAGACCTTGGGATCATGGGGAAAAAATGCCACACATTTCCTTAAAGAACTGGGTTCCAGACTCAACGACACCACCAGGGACCCAAGAGCAGCCAGTTTTATGTTCCAGCACCTCAGCGTGGCCATCCAGAGGGGAAATGCATGCTGCGTACTGACCTCGCATCTGGCATCGGAGGAGCTGGAGGAGATTCATAACCATTGATATATTGCACCAATGTATTCATGTTTGTGTTTTCTATCAATGTATTCTGTCTATTAATAAAGTTGGCAAGTAGCATAAAAATATAGGAGGTGGTAGAAGAAAATATTTAAACAGCTCCGAAGAGAACCTTCAGTTTTCCCTGAGGTACGTTTATTGTCTTCTCTGAGGATGAGGGTCCCAAGTAAAGCTCTAGAAGTGGTACCTCCCTATATATATATATATATATATATATATATATATATATATATATATATATATATATATATATATATATATATATATATATATATATATATATATATATATATATATATATATATATATATATATATATATATATATATATATATATATATATATATATATATATATATATATATATATATATATATATATATATATATATATATATATATATATAGATATATATATATGCATGTGCGTGTCTGTGAATTGTGACCAAAGTGTAAGTAGGAGTAGCAAGATATCCCTGTTATCTAGCGTGTTTATTTAAACAGCTGCGAGGAGAACCTTCAGTTTTCCCTGAGGTACGGTTATTGTCTTCTCTGAGGATGAGGGTCCCAAGTAAAGCTCTAGAAGTGGTACCTCCCTACATATATATATATATATATATATATATATATATATACATATACATACATATATATATATATATATATATATATATACATGTATAGGTAGTAGGTTGGTAGACAGCAACCACCCAGGGAAGTACTACCGTCCTGCCAGATGACTGTGACACAGAAACCTGTAACTGTTTTGCATGATGGTAGGATTGCTGGTGTCTTTTTCTGTCTCATAAACACGCTAGATAACAGGGATATCTTGCTACTCCTACTTACACTTTGGTCACACTTCACAGACATGCACGTGCATATATATATATACATACATCTAGGTTTTTCTCCTTTTTCTACATAGTTCTTGTTCTTCTTTATTTCTTCTATTGTCCATGGGGAAGTGGAAAAGAATCTTTCCTCCGTAAGCCATGCGTGTCGTATGAGGCGACTAAAATGCCGGGAGCAATGGGCTAGTAACCCCTTCTCCTGTAGACATTTACTAAAAAAGAGAAGAAGAAAAACTTTATAAAACTGGGATGCTTGAATGTGCGTGGATGTAGTGCAGATGACAAGAAACAGATGATTGCTGATGTTATGAATGAAAAGAAGTTGGATGTCCTGGCCCTAAGCGAAACAAAGCTGAAGGGGGTAGGGGAGTTTCGGTGGGGGAAATAAATGGGATTAAATCTGGAGTATCGGAGAGAGTTAGAGCAAAGGAAGGGGTAGCAGTAATGTTGAACGATCAGTTATGGAAGGAGAAAAGCGAATATGAATGTGTAAATGCAAGAATTATGTGGATTAAAGTGAAGGTTGGATGCGAGAAGTGGGTCATAATAAGCGTGTATGCACCTGGAGAAGAGAGGAATGCAGAGGAGAGAGAGAGATTTTGGGAGATGTTAAGTGAATGTATAGGAGCCTTTGAACCAAGTGAGAGAGTAATTGTGGTAGGGGACCTAAATGCTAAAGTAGGAGAAACTTCTAGAGAGGGTGTGGTAGGTAAGTTTGGGGTGCCAGGTGTAAATGATAATGGGAGCCCTTTGATTGAACTTTGTATAGAAAGGGGTTTAGTTATAGGTAATACATATTTTAAGAAAAAGAAGATAAATAAGTATACAAGATATGATGTAGGGCGAAATGACAGTAGTTTGTTGGATTATGTATTGGTAGATAAAAGACTGTTGAGTAGACTTCAGGATGTGCATGTTTATAGAGGGGCCACAGATATATCAGATCACTTTCTAGTTGTAGCTACACTGAGAGTAAAAGGTAGATGGGATACAAGGAGAATAGAAGCATCAGGGAAGAGAGTGGTGAAGGTTTATAAACTAAAAGAGGAGGCAGTTAGGGTAAGATATAAACAGCTATTGGAGGATAGATGGGCTAATGAGAGCATAGGCAATGGGGTCGAAGAGGTATGGGGTAGGTTTAAAAATGTAGTGTTAGAGTGTTCAGCAGAAGTTTGTGGGTGCGGGAAAGTGGGTGCGGGAGGGAAGAGGAGCGATTGGTGGAATGATGATGTGAAGAGAGTAGTAAGGGAGAAAAAGTTAGCATATGAGAAGTTTTTACAAAGTAGAAGTGATGCAAGGAGGGAAGAGTATATGGAGAAAAAGAGAGAGGTTAAGAAAGTGGTGGAGCAATGTAAAAAGAGAGCAAATGAGAGAGTGGGTGAGATGTTATCAACAAATTTTGTTGAAAATAAGAAAAAGTGTTGGAGTGAGATTAACAAGTTAAGAAAGCCTAGAGAACAAATGGATTTGTCAGTAAAAATAGGAGAGGAGAGTTATTAAATGGAGAGTTAGAGGTATTGGGAAGATGGATGGAATATTTTGAGGAATTGTTAAATGTTGATGAAGATAGGGAAGCTGTGATTTCGTGTATAGGGCAAGGAGGAACAACATCTTGTAGGAGTGAGGAAGAGCCAGTTGTGAGTGTGGGGGAAGCTCCTGAGGCAGTAGGTAAAATGAAAGGGGGTAAGGCAGCCGGGATTGATGGGATAAAGATAGAAATGTTAAAAGCAGGTGGGGATATAGTTTTGGAGTGGTTGGTGCAATTATTTAATAAATGTATGGAAGAGGGTAAGGTACCTAGGGATTGGCAGAGAGCATGCATAGTTCCTTTGTATAAAGGCAAAGGGGACAAAAGAGAGTGCAAAAATTATAGGGGGATAAGTCTGTTGTGTATACCTGGCAAAGTGTATGGTAGAGTTATTATTGAAAGAATTAAGAGTAAGACGGAGAATAGGATAGCAGATGAACAAGGAGGCTTTAGGAAAGGTAGGGGGTGTGTGGACCAGGTGTTTACAGTGAAATATATAATTGAACAGTATTTAGATAAGGCTAAAGAGGTCTTTGTGGCATTTATGGATTTGGAAAAGGCGTATGACAGGGTTGATAGGGGGGCAATGTGGCAGATGTTGCATGTGTATGGTGTAGGAGGTAGGTTTCTGAAAGCAGTGAAGAGATTTTACGAGGATAGTGAGGTTCAAGTTAGAGTATGTAGGAAAGAGGGAAATTATTTCCCAGTAAAAGTAGGCCTTAGACAAGGATGTGTGATGTCACAGTGGTTGTTTAATATATTTATAGATGGGGTTGTAAGAGAAGTAAATGCGAGGGTCTTGGCAAGAGGCGTGGAGTTAAAAGATAAAGAATCACACATAAAGTGGGAGTTGTCACAGTTGCTCTTTGCTGATGACACTGTGCTCTTGGGAGATTCTGAAGAGAAGTTGCAGAGATTGGTGGATGAATTTGGTAGGGTGTGCAAAAGAAGAAAATTGAAAGTGAATACAGGAAAGAGTAAGGTTATGAGGATAACAAAAAGATTAGGTGATGAAAGATTGGATATCAGATTGGAGGGAGAGAGTATGGAGGAGGTGAATGTATTCAGATATTTGGGAGTGGACGTGTCAGCGGATGGGTCTATGAAAGATGAGGTGAATCATAGAATTGATGAGGGGAAAAGGGTGAGTGGTGCACTTAGGAGTCTGTGGAGACAAAGAACTTTGTCCTTGGAGGCAAAGAGGGGAATGTATGAGAGTATAGTTTTACCAACGCTCTTATATGGGTGTGAAGCATGGATGATGAATGTTGCAGCGAGGAGAAGGCTGGAGGCAGTGGAGATGTCATGTCTGAGAGCAATGTGTGGTGTGAATATAATGCAGAGAATTCGTAGTTTGGAAGTTAGGAGGAGGTGTGGGATTACTAAAACTGTTGTCCAGAGGGCTGAGGAAGGGTTGTTGAGGTGGTTCGGACATGTGGAGAGAATGGAGCGAAACAGAATAACTTCAAGAGTGTATCAGTCTGTAGTGGAAGGAAGGCGGGGTAGGGGTCGGCCTAGGAAAGGTTGGAGGGAGGGTGTAAAGGAGGTTTTGTGTGCGAGGGGCTTGGACTTCCAGCAGGTATGCGTGAGCGTGTTTGATAGGAGTGAATGGAGACAAATGGTTTTTAATACTTGACGTGCCGTTGGAGTGTGAGCAAAGTAACATTTATGAAGGGGTTCAGGGAAACCGGCAGGCCGGACTTGAGTCCTGGAGATGGGAAGTACAGTGCCTGCACTCTGAAGGAGGGGTGTTAATGTTGCAGTTTAAAAACTGTAGTGTAAAGCACCCTTCTGGCAAGACAGTGATGGAGTGAATGATGGTGAAAGTTTTTCTTTTTCGGGCCACCCTGCCTTGGTGGGAATCGGCCAGTGTGATAATATATATATATATATATATATATATATATATATATATATATATATATATATATATATATATATATATATATATATATATATATATATAAATATATATTAACAAGTCGGCCGTCTCCCACCGAAGCAGGGTGACAAAAAAAAATGAAAATCCTCAAAAAGAAAATACTTTCATCATTCAACACTTTCACCTCACTCACACATCACTGTTTTTGCAGAGGTACTCAGAACACAACAGTTTAGAAGCATATACGTATAAAGATACACAACATATCCCTCCAAACTGCTAATATCCCGAACCCCTCCTTTAGAGTGCAGACGTTGTGCTTCCCATTACCAGGACTCAAGTCTGGCTATATAAAAATTACCGGTTTTCCTGAATCCCTTCACTAAATATTTTCCTGCTCACACTCCAACAGATCGTCAGGTCCCAAATACCATTCGTCTCCATTCACTCCTATCGAACATGCTCATGCACGCCTGCTGGAAGTCCAAGCCTCTTGCCCACAAAACCTCCCTTAGCCCTTCCTTCCAACCTTTTTGAGGACGACCCCTACCCCGCCTTCCTTCCCCTACAGATTTATACGCTCTCCATGCCGTTCTAGTTTGATCCATTCTCTCTAAATGACCAAACCACCTCAACAACCCCTCTTCAGCCCTTTGACTAATACTTTTATTAATGCCACACCTCCTAATTTCCACACCCCTAATTTTCTTATTAATATTTACACCACACATTGCCCTTAGACAGGACATCTCCACTGCCTCCATCTGCCTCCTCGCTGCTGCATTCACAACCCAGGCTTCACACCCATATAAGAATGTTTGTACTACTATACTTTCATACATTCCCTTCTTTACCTCAATAGATAATGTTTTTTGTCTCCCCATATACCTCAATGCACCACTCACCTTTTCTCCCTCATCATTTCTATGATTAACCTCATTCTTCATAAATCCATCCGCCGACACGTCAACTCCCAAGTATCTGAAAACATTTACTTCTTCCATACTCCTCCTCCCCAATTTGATCCTCTTCAAGGGAGGCTTCTTGGCGTGGTGAAGAGACTCTTGGTCTGATTAATTAGACCTGTTGGTCTCCTTCCTCAGACCGAACCTTATTACCCCCCTACCCCCCTCCCCTATCCCATCCTCCCCATCTTCCCCTTTTTCCTTTCCTCCTCCTCCTCCTCACCCATCCCTTTCTATTCCTCTTTTTGGCCTTTGGGATTTTTCCCACAGGCGTGCTAGTTCCTGGGTAGGGGAAAGGGTACCGGGGTCCATCCCATTCTGTTTAGGTTCTTGGCGGTGTCATGATTTGCCATGGAATCTGGATCACCTGGGGATGTCCCAATCCCTCTCTGGTATCCCGGAGGGTAGCTTTGGGTGTCTTTGGGGCGATGGGTGTATCTCTGGAAGCCACCTTTCGGATTCTGTGAGTGGTGGCCAAAGGAGGTATACTTTGTGGCGCATATCCGGCCGCCCTCTCTTTTGTCCACCGAGGTAGCTCGGCAGATGTGAGGTTGCTATCCTGGATTGCTGGTTTACTGGCACGGGTTCCATGCTGCATCTGCGCTACTTGCGGTGCTGAGGTTCTCTTGGGGGCTGAGGAAGATATTCGGCCCTTTCATTCCTCCTGGGAACTATTCCTCCCCACTCCCCCCTAACCATGGAGGACCCAATCCATGAACCTACTACCCCCAGGCCCCTTCTTGTTACCACACCCCATTCTGACCCTGCCACCTTTTTTGACCACTCTTCAGACACTTCTGATGCCCCTGTACCTCTTGCTGGTGCTGTTTCCTCACCCGATTCAGGTACCAGGGTTTCGACTAACTCCTTCGATTTGTCTGACCTCCGCTCTCATTTGACTATGCTTCCGGCCTCTCCCTCTACGGTACAGCAATTTTCGAATTGCCAGCCCATTTCACGTCGAACCAACTCTGGTCCCACTCCTAAACACCAACGACAATCTCCTGATGATGTTACATCGTTGCCTTCCCATTCTACTCGGAAAAGACGGACACGTCATGCACTCCCTCTCCACGCTCAGTTTCGGACCACACAATGGACTAAATTCTTTACTTTAAGACCGACTTCTTCTTCTGCCTATCTTTCCGACCATAGTATTGGCAAAGCGCTCCTGTGCCATGTTGGTAGAGACATTTCATTTCATGCTCTCAAGAGCGGTATGCGCATCGTCACTGTCCAGAATGCTACCCAAGCTCATGATCTTTCTCTCCTTTTGCTTATCGATACTACTCCTATCACTATTGAAAAACATCTTTCTCTCAATTCTTGCAGTGGTACTGTCATTCTACCCCATACCATAGTCCAACAGAATTTCCAGACATGTGGCAATGACATTCTTGAACAGCTGGAACTCCAGGATCTCCGAATCCTCAAAGTAGACACTTATGTCCTTCCTGCCCGCAGGCAGAGAGGATACCCTTGCAATGTGGCTCAATTAACTTTCGACAGCCGTGAACTCCTGTCCTCTGTTTATGTCGCAGGACATCGGTTACAAATTCGAAAGGTGATCCCTACACCGCAACAGTGTAGAAATTGCTGGCGTTTTGGTCACCCAGCAAAATATTGCAGATCTATAACCGAATGCCCAGTCTGTGGTGCCGACGACCATTCTAATATGGCTTGCAGTCAACCTCCATCTTGCCTTTATTGTCGTGAGGCTCACCCTTCGTACTCTCGCTGTTGCGTGAAATCCGTTGTCTCAAAGAGGCAGAAGGTCTCCCTTATGCTATGGCAGTTTCTCATCTCCTCCTCCAAGGAAGACTACCCCGTGTTTCTTATTCTTATGTTTCAAAACGTCCCCCCACTTTTGGGGTCCCATCTTCTGCAGCCTCCTCTGTTGTTACCCCTCCCATAGCCACTCCGGTATCTAAACCTTTTGCTGTCCTGGGCTCTGACGTCCCTACTACAACTCAGTCTGTTCTCACATCTTCGCATCCTTCCTCACTAGCCCCGGTATCGACAAGACCTCGTACGACGCCTTATACCAATCGCCCCTCTACTTCACAGAAGTCCAAAAATTCCCCATTGCTCAAATCTTCTTTGCCCCCTCCTTCCCTTCTTCCACCTCCGAGCCTAGTTCTTTCCCTCTCTCTGGCTCTATTACAAGTGTGGAGGTTCAGGAGCTCAGGCGCTAAGGTTTAGAGATTTTAAAATTGAAGTCCAATTTCAAGTGTAACTTTATGCTGTTGTTAAGGAGCAGTTTGCATCCTATACACATGTTTTCATGGACTTCTTGTTGCAAAGTTGCAAGATATTGGAAAATTGTATTTATCATAAATCCCTTGGAGTTTTACAAAATTGGTAAGTTGTACAATGTTCTAGCCAACATCAGATGAAAGATAAAGAGTTAGATTATCTAGACTTCAAACTTTTTTGCAAGAAATGTCAATAGATTGCATTATAAAATTTTTAGAAATTTGTGTTTTTTTTTTGTCATTTTTGTGAGAATAAGAGTCAATAAAAACAAAATGGTATAACATATTGCAAAACAACGTTGTAATTACAAAGAACCATCATTCATCAACATTGAAAAAATCATGACACTCCTATTATTACTCTTTGCAAATGAGTGCAACAAATGTCAATAACTTATTCCTGAGTTGTTCAAGTTTTTGTTTCTGTAAAACTCTATGGAGATGAAACACCAAATCTGAGTGTGTTGCAAACCCCTATCATTGTTGATAACCCAGAGGCAACTGAGCAGCAACAACTCTGTGCTCTTCACTTTAGTCATCACACAACTTGTTTAGAATGAAATAATCAGTAATTTAGAATGAAATAACAGTAATTTCTGGAGTAAAAAAAACAATTAAAACACTAATTGCCAACATGTCCTCTTGATGAAAGCAAAAACATAAAAATTACATTTTTGAAAAAACATACTTAGAAATATGATAGAAACAAGCTGATTGCATCAACATGTTGCCAGAATTTTGCACTATTTTTTGGTAAAAAAACTTAATTTCCATAATTTTTTAACTTCAAATTTTAAAATCTCTAAACCTTAGCATCTGAGCCCCTTCACCCTCCTCCTCGTACTATGCCTTCCACCCCCGTCCCCTCCCAAGTTTTTCCCTCTTTTGCCACCTCCCAGGTTTCTGCCTCTTCTGTCCCCTCCCACCCTTCTTCTCCAGTCCTCTACACTCTTTCGTCCCCCTCTACTTTGGTACAGTCCATTACTGTCCCAATCTTTAATCACCCTCCTCATTCTACCTCTAATATTGTGTCCCATACATCTTTGAATTCTGAAACACTTGAAGCCATTTCAGAATATAATGCAGACTAAACCTTCAATGGACACTGATCCACCTCCTGTTCCTTCTCTTCCCTCTCCTCCATCTCCATAACTCCATTCTTCCCAACGCTCTGTTCCTTCACTGCTTGAACGTCTTCCGATGCCCCTCTCCTCCATCTCCACAACTCCATTCTTCCCAACGCTCTGTTCCTTCACTGCTTGAACGTCTTCCGATGCCATCACATGCTGACTTTTCTAACCCCTCTAGTTCGTAGGTGCCCTTCCCTATGGATGGCCTATTTACAGTGGAATATCCGCAGCCTCAGGGGTAATCGGGGTGAGCTTCAGATGTTGCTTTCCAGGTTTTTCCCTGTTGGTGCTTGCTTACAAGAACCAAAATTATACTCAGCTGTTTTCCAACCTGTTTCAGGCTATAATTTATTGTATTCTTCGGATCCTTTCTCAGATGGGACCTTTAATGAAAGTGCCCTTCTTCTACCCAATGATATTCCGTACTGTCAACTATTTGTCCACACCTCGCTGCATTACACTGCAGCCCGTATCCACTTGAATAAGTGGTTTACAATATGTTCTTTATATCTCTCTCTCCTTCTCGAGCATTTTCTATCCCAGATTTTACCATTCTTGTTTCATCCTTACCACCACCACTTTTGTTACTTGGCGATTTTAATGCCCACCATTTCCTCGGGGAGAGGGGGGTCTCATTGTGACTCACTTGGCATCCAGTTGGAGGCTTTTCTTGCCTCTCACCCCCTCCATATTTTAAATATGGGTACTCCCACCCATTTTGATCCTCGTACTCATACTCTCTCTTGTATCGATCTATTGGTCTGCTCTTCCTCCACTGCACTAGACTTCACCTGGTCTGTTCTACCTGACTTACATGACAGCGATCATTTTCCAATCATTCTTACTTCTTTGTATTCACCACCTTTCCGTATCCATCGCTGGCAATTTGACCGGGCAAATTGGGACCTTTACTCACAACTCACTGCTTTTAGTGAGGTTCCTTCTTCATCCTCCATTGATGAGCTCCTACACCTCTTCTCGACGTCAGTTTTCACCTCAGCTTCTCATTCTATACCCCAAACCTCAGGTGGGCATTCTCAGAAGTGCATGCCTTGGTGGTCTCCTGCTTGTGTTCGTGCAGTACGCTTGAAACGCACTGCATGGGGCAGGTACCGGTACAATAGAAACAATGAGGGACTTCTTGATTTTAAGCAGAAGCGTGCGGTCATTCGCCGTGTCATCAGTGACGCTAAACGCACTTGCTGGCGAGATTATGTTTCCACCATCACCTCTGCTTCCTCTATGAGTGTAGTCTGAAAAAAAGTGAGGAAATTGAGTGGTAAATACTCTCCTGACCCGGCTCCTGTTCTATGGGTCATCGGTGTTGATGTAGCAAACCCTCTTGACGTTACCGTTGAAATTGGCACTCATCTGGTCCGTATTTTCCGGGGGCTTCATCTATGCCCCTCGTTTCTTTCCTCTAAGTCTACCAGAGAGTTAGTACCCTTGGACTTTTCTTCTATCAGAGAAGAGCAGTATAATGTGCCTTTTACACTTCAGGAACTGGAGGCTACACTCTCAGCTTGCCGATCATCGACAGCTGGGCCTGACGACATTCATATTCGGATGTTACAACATTTACATCAGTCAGCCCTTGTAGTCGTCTTACACCATTCACTCTTATTTGGTCGCAAGGAGTTCTTCCACAGCTGTGGAAAATCCGCCATTGTTCTCCCTTTCCACAAGCCGGGTACTATGGAACATGATGCCTCGCACTATCGTCCCATTGCAGTTTGCAAAGTGATGGAACTTTTGGTAAACCGACGTTTAATGTGGTATTTAGAGACACACAACAGTCTCTCCACTAGTCAATATGGCTTTCGTAAGGGCTGATCTACAATAGACCCCTTACTACGCTTGGATATGTACGTTCGTAATGTCTTTGCAAATAACCACTCAGTTATTGCCATATTTTTTGACCATGAGAAGGCATATGACACAACTTGGAGGTATAATATTTTGGCCCAAGCCCACTCCTTAGGCCTCCGAGGCAATCTACCATCCTTCCTTAAGAGCTTTTTAACTGACAGACATTTCCGTGTTCAAGTCAATAATGTGCTCTCCCCGGACTTTGTCCAAGCTGAAGGTGTCCCTCAGGGATGTGTTCTGAGCACAACACTTTTTCTCCTTGCTATAAATGATTTGGCCTCTGTTCTTCTATCCAATATTTGGTCATCACTCTATGTTGATGACTTCGGTATTGCTTGTGCAGGTGCTGACTGTCGCCTTATTAGAGTTTCTCTCCAGTATGCGCTCTGTCATCTCCGATCATCCTTTGTACCTCTATGGCTCCCGTTTTCCTGACCGTAGGTTATCCTGGAAACCTCACATTACTTGACTGAAGGCAATTTGTCACAGCCGGTTGAACCTTCTTAAAACCCTTGCTCATCGTTCATGGTGAGCTGATCGTCGAACTCTGGTTCGCCTACATTCAGCCCTCATTTTATCGAAACTCGATTATGGTGACCAGATCTATTCAGCGGCCTCTCCTGCTACTCACTTTAGCCTTAACCCCATCCATCACCAAGGATTACATTTATGCCTTGGTGCTTTTCGCTCTTCCCCTGTTGAGAGCCTCTATGCAAAAGCGAATGTTCCATCCTTGTCTGATCGCCGTGATGCCCATTCCCTTCGCTACTATGTACGCTCTCACGATCTCCGCAATCCTTCCATTTATAGAATGGTCACAGATATTAGTAGACATTCTTTATTTGTTCACCGCCCCTGTTTGCTCAGTCCCTTCTCTCATTGCCTACGTTCGCTCTTGTCTTCCCTTCAGTTACCACCTTTATATGTTCATGTAGCATCTCACTTTTCCCTACACCCCACTGGGAAGTTCCAGCTGTTCGGGTCTGTTCTTTCTCACTCCCTTGCTCGAAAGCCCAACTGCCTACGGTGGCTTCCCGCTCTCTTTTTCTTGACCACTTCCACTCTCATTCTCATGCCATCGCAGTGTACACAGATGGCTCTAAGTCTTCTGACGGCATCGGATTCGCAGCAGTGTTTCTGGACAGCGTCGTGCGAGGGCATTTGCTATCTTCGGCTAGCATTTTTACTGCTGAATTGTATGCCATTCTTGCAGCACTTATTCGTATCGCATCTATGCCTGTGTCATCATTTGTTGTAGTCTCAGACTCCCTTAGTGCTCTAGAGGCTATACAGAAATTTGATACATCTCACCCCCTAGTTCTCCGTATCCAACTTTGGCTATGCCGTATCTCTACCAGGCATAAAGATATTGTTTTTGTTGGGTCCCTGGTCATGTTGACGTACAGAGCAATGAGCAGGCAGACACTGTTGCTTCGTCAGCAGTACATGACCTACCAATTTCATATAGAGGTGTTCCACTTCTGAACTATTTTGCTGTAATAGCTACCCACCTTCACACCCGTTGGCAACAACGTTGGTCATCTCTGCTCAGTAACAAACTTCATTCTATTAAACTGAGCATAGGTTACTGGCCATCTTCTTGTCATCAGTGCCGAGGTTGGGAGACTACTCTCTCCCGTCCTTGCATTAGCCACACTCGTCTTACTCATGGGTATCTCATGGAGAGGCACCCTGTTCCTCTCTGTGAACAGTGTCAAGTTCCAGTATTTATTAGCCACATTGTTTGACTGCCCTCTCTATCAACGAGCACGCAGAATTTACCTCCAACGTCGTCTCAGCTCTACTACTCTCTCTTTACCTTCCCTTCTTGCTGATGGACCCTCCTTCAATCCTGACTCTCTCATTGACTTCTTGACAACGACTGATTTACTCCACAAACTCTGATGATGATACCTTTTATACTCCCCTCAGCCCTTTCTAGCTCAGTCTCTTGCTGCCCTCTACCCTTTCACCATCCACTGCCCAGCTGTTCTCCATAACCTATTACTCATCCATCTCCCTTTTGCCACCTGATACCCTTGCTTCCTTCCTGCCCTGCAGCGCTGTATAGCCCTTGTTGTTTAGCGCTTCTTTTTTATTATAATAATAATCCCCAATTTGATATCCATTTTTTCTTTATCTAAATCATTTGATACCCTCATCACCTTACTCTTTTCTATGTTCACTTTCAACTTTCTACCTTTACACACATTCTCAAACTCATCCACTAACCTTTGCAATTTTTCTTTATAATCTCCCATAAGCACAGTATCATCAGCAAAAAGCAACTGTGTCAATTCCCATTTTGCATTTGACTCCCCATAACTTAATCCCACCCTTCTCCCAAACACCCTAGCATTTACTTCTTTTACAACCCCATCTACAAATATATTAAACAACCATGGTGATTATTGCACATCCCTGTCTAAGACTTACTTTTACTGGGAAGTAGTCTCCCTCTCTTCTACACACCCTAACCTGAGCCTCACTATCCTCATAAAAACTCTTTACAGCATTTAGTAACTTACCACCTATTCCATATACTTGCAACATCTGCCATATTACTCCCCTATCCACTCTATAATATGCCTTCTCTAAATCCGTAAATGCAATAAAAACTTCCCTACCTTTATCTAAATACTGTTCACATTTATGCTTCAATGTAAACACTTGATCTACACATCCCCTACCCACTCTTAAACCTCCTTGCTCATCTACAATCCTACATTCTGTCTTACCTCTAATTCTTTCAATTATAACCCTACCGTACACTTTTCCTGGTATACTCAGTAAACTTATTCCTCTATAATTTTTACAGTCTCTTTTGTCCCCCTTCCCATTATATAAAAGGACTATACATGCTCTCTGCCAATCCCTAGGAACCTTTCCCTCTTTCATACATTTATTAAACAAAAATACCAACAACTCCAACACTATATCCCCTCGTGATTTTAACATTTCTGTCATGATCCCGTCAGTTCCAGCTGCTTTACCCCCTTTCATTCTACATAATGCCTCACTCACCTTCCCCACACTCACATACTGTTCTTCTTCACTCTTAAAAGATTGTATACCTCCCTGGCCAGTGCATGAAATTACCGCTTCCCTTTCTTTGTTGACTTATAAAAGTTCCTCAAAATATTCTCGCCATCTACCCAAAACCTTCATCTCCCCATCTACTAACTCCCCTACTCTGTTTTTAACTGACAAATCCATTCGTTCTCTAGGCTTTCTTAACTTGTTTAACTCACTCCAAAAATTTTCATTATTTTCATTAAAATTTCTTGACAGTGCCTCTCCCACTCTATCATCTGCTCTCCTTTTGCACTCTCTCACCATTCTCTTCACATTTCTTTTACTCTCCATATACTTTACTCTTCTTATAACACTTCTGCTTTGTAAAAACCTCTCATAAGCTAACTTTTTCTCTTTTATCACACCCTTTACTTCATCATTCCACCAATCACTCCTCTTTCCTTCTGAACCCACCCTCCTATAACCACAAACTTCTGCCCCACATTCTAATTCTCCATTTTTAAAACTATTCCAACCCTCTTCAAACCCTCTCACTACTCATACTTGCACAAGCCCACTTTTCTGCCAATAGTTGCTTATATCTCACCCGAACTTCCTCCTTCCTTAGTTTATACACTTCCACCTCCCTCTTGCTTGTTGTTGCCATTTTCCTCTTTCCCCATCTACCTCTTAAAGTAAATAGTGATCCAATATACCAATTGCCCCTCTATGAACGTGTACATCCTGGAGCCTACCCATCAACCTTTTATCCACCAATACATAATCTAATTAACTACTTTCATTACATGCTATATCATACCTTGTATATTTATTTATCCTCTTCTTCATAAAATATGTATTACTTATTACCAAACCTCTTTCCACACATAGCTCAATTTAAGGCTCCCCATTTTCATTTACCCCTGGCACTCCAAATTTACCTACTACTCCCTCCACAACATTTTTGCCCACTTTAGCATTGAAATTCCTCAACCACCATTACTCTCACACTTGGTTCAAAACTCCCCATGCATTTACTCAACATTTCCCAAAATGTCTCTCTCTCTTCTACACTTCTCTCTTCTCCAGGTGCATATACGCTTACTATAACCCACTTTTCACATCCAACATTTATTTTACTCCACATAATCCTTGAATTATTACATTTATATTCCCTCTTTTCCTGCCATAACTTATCCTTCAACATTATTGCTACTCCTTCTTTAGCCAGGACATCTAGCTTCTTCTCATTCATAACATCCACAATGATCTCTTTCTTATCATTTGCACAACATCCACGCACATTCAGACTTCCCACTTCGACAATTTTCTTCTTATTCTTTTTAGTAATTATTACAGGAAAAGGGGTTACTATCCCATTGTTCCCGGCATTTTAGTTGACTTTCACAACACGCATGGCTTTGGGAGTAAAGATTCTTATTCCAGTTTCCCATGGATATAAAAGGAAAAGTAATAGGACCAAGAACTATTAAGATAAAATCAAAGAAAACTGAAATGAGTGTGTATAAATAAACATGTACATGTATGTGTAGTGTGACCTAAGTGTAAGTAGAAGTAGCAAGACGTACCTGTAATCTTGCATATTTATGAGATAGACAAAAGACACCAGCAATCCTTCCATCATGTAAAACAATTACAGGCTTTCGTTTCACACTCACTTGGCAGGACGGTAGTACCCCCCTGGGTGGTTGCTGTCTACTCTGTTTGGTGTACTAGCTCAATGAGCAGTATTTTATATTATTGTGACCACGAACGAGTGGTATTGATCAATAACAACACTGAACTAGCCAAGGACTCGAACCCATGCTGCTCTGGCTTGCCTCATAGTGGGCGAAAACACATGACGCCCTTATTCACTGGACGACCATACGATCCTTAAGAGTAGCGCATCCAGCGGAACTGAATGTTTTACTCGCTACCCAAGGACACACGATGGTGTGGATGACTCTAGGCTAATTTCATTCTAGTCCCTGTTTGATGTACTAGTTCAACAAGCAGTATTTTATATTATTGTGACCACGAATGAGTGGTATTGATCAATAACAACACTGCATTAGCCAAGGACTCGAACCTATGCTGTTTTGGCCTGCCTCATGGTGGGCTAGCAGAGTGATGTTATTGATCAATACCACTCGTTCGTGGTCACAATAATATAAAATACTTCTCGTTGAACTAGTATACCAAACTGGGACTAGAATGAAATTAGCCCAGAGTCATCCACACTATTGAGTGTCCTTGGGTAGCGAGTACAACATTCAGTTTCGCTAGATGCGCTACTCTTAAGGATCGTATGGTTCAGTGGATAAGGGCGTCGTGTGCTTTGGCCCACCATGAGGCAGGCCAAGCAGCATGGGTTCGAGTCCTTGGCCAGTGCAGTGAACCTACGAAACTTGGAACAAGGTATGCAGTGCTTTACCAATCTGCCCACACTTGACAATACCTTGGAGTCCAGCTTGCGCTAGACTTTGATCCAAGGCGGCCAGCTTTCAGGGAGAAGGCTTACAGCTTTTCATCTCATCCCCTGCATGCATCAGCCTTACTAGAGAAATTAACAATGCAAGAGAAGGCGAAATATACACAAACACTGATCTCTGGCTGAAGGAGACTCGAACCTACGAACCTTGGAACAAGGTATGCAATGCTTTACCAATCTACCCACACTGGACAATACCTTGGAGTCCAGCTTGCGCTAGACTTTGATCCAAGGCAGCCAGCTTTCAGGGAGAAGGCTTACAGCTTTTCATCTCATCCTTTGCATGCATCAGCCTTACTAGAGACATTAACAATGCAAGGAATTCGCAAGAGCAGGCGAAATATACACGAACACTGATCTCTGGCTGGAGGAGACTCGAACCTACGAATCTTCGAACAAGGTACGCAGTGCTTTACCAATCTATCTCTAGTAAGGCTGATGCATGCAGGGGATGAATTGCAGGGGATGGTTGCAGGGGTCGAGACTCAGCTCGTGTGTGTGTGTGTGTGTGTGTGTGTGTGTGTGTGTGTGTGTGTGTGTGTGTGTGTGTGTGTGTGTGTGTGTGTGTGTGTGTGTGTGTGTGTGTGTGTGTGTGTGTGTGTGTGTGTGTGTGTACTCACCTATATGTACTCACCTATATGTGGTTGCAGGGGTCGAGTCGTAGCTCCTAGCCCCGCCTCTTCACTGGTCGATACTAATTCACTCTCTCCATGCTCCATGATATTTGTCATACCTCTTCTTAAAGCTATTTATGGAACTTGCTTCCACTACTTCACTCTCCAGATTATTCCAGTTCCTGACAACTCTAAGACTAAAGAAATACTTCCTAACATCCCCATGGTTCATCTGGGTTTTCAGTTTCCAATTGTGTCCCATAGTTTCTGAATCCCATCTCTGAAACATTCGATCCTTGTCCACCTTGTCAATGCTTCTTAGTATTTTATACGTTGTTATCGTGTCCCCTATATCCCTCCTATCCTCTAGTGTCATCAGGTTGAGTTCCTTTAACCTCTCCTCATAAGACATACCCCTCAGTTCCGGGACTAACCGTGTTGCAAATTTTTGCACTTTCTCCAATTTCGTGACGTGTTTGACTAAGTGAGGGTTCCATACTGGCGCTGCATATTCACACACACACACACACACACACACACACACACACACACACACACACACACACACACACACACACACACACACACACACACACACACACACACACACACACACACACACACACACACACACACACACATACAGATACACATGCACACACACATACACACACACAGAAACACACACACATACAAACACACACACACACACACACACACACACACACACACACACACACACACACACACACACACGCACACATACACACACACACACTCACACACACACACACACACACACAAACACACACACACACACACACACACACACACACACACACACACACACACACACACACACACACACACACACACACACACACACACACACACACACACACACACACACACACACACACACACACACGCACACACACACACATATATATATTATATATATAATATATATATATTTTTTTAACAAGTCAGCCGTCTCCCACCAAGGCAGGGTGACCCAAAAAGAAAGAAAATTCCCAAAAGGAAAATACTTTCATCATCATTCAACACTTTCACCTCACTCACACATAATAACTGTTTTTACAGTGGTGCTCAGAAACACAACAGTTTAGAAGCATATACGTATAAAGATACACAACATATTCCTCCAAACTGCTAATATCCCAAACCCCTCCTTTAAAGTGCAGGCATTGTACTTCCCATTTCCAGGACTCAAGTCGGGCTACAGAGTCTTGAACGATTCCGTATTAAGATGCAAGAATGCTATTCTTAGGTATTCTAGGCACCCGTAGTATTTGGTTGATGTGCGTCTCAGGAGATGTGCCCGGTGTTGTATTCACCCCAAGGTCCTTTTTGCTTGAGTGAGGCTTGTAGTCTCTGTCTCCCCAGACTGTACTCCATCGGCGGTCTTCTTTGCCATTCCCCAATCTTCATGACGTTGCACTTGGTGGGGTTGAACTCCAGGAGCCAGTTGCTGCACCAGGTCTGCAGTCTGTCCAGATCTCTTAGTAGTTCTGCCTGGTCTTCGTCCGATTGAATTCTTCTCATCATAAGAACATAAGAAAGAAGGAACACTGCAGCAGGCCTACTGGCCCATGCAAGGCAGGTCAAGTTCTCCTACGAGCTTAAGCCAACGCCCTAACCTAGTCAGGTCAGGTCGCATTCACTTAAAGAAGGAGCACGGCATCTGACTTAGCAGCACAAGCTAGTCAAGTCCAACTCACACCCACCCAAACCAACTCATGTATTTATCTAGCCGGTTTTTAAAACTACACGTCTTAGCTTCTATGACGGTACTCGGGAGTTTGTTCCACTCATCTACAACTCTATTACCAAACCTGCGCTTTACTATATCCTTCCTGAATATGAATTTTCCCAACTTACAGCCATTGCTGCGAGTCCTGTCCAGGCTAGATATTTTTAACACGTTATTTACTTCCCATTTATTTGTTCCTGTTTTCCATTTATACCTCTCAATCATATCCCCCCTAATTTTACACCTTTCTAGGGAGTACAGATTCAGGGCCCTCAGTCTATCCTCATATGGAAGATTTCTGATACATGAGATCAGCTTTGTCATCCTCTTTTGTACGTTTCCCAGTGCATTTATATCCATTCTGTAAATTGGTGACAAGAACTGTGCAGCATAATCTAAATGAGGCCTACCCAAAGGTATATAGAGTTGAAGAACAACCTGAGGACTTCTATTATTTATATTTCTTTGATATGAAGCCAAGAATTCTGTTAGCTTTATTGCGAACACTAATGCACTGATGTCTTGGTTTCAGATTACTGCTAACCAGAACTCCTAAATCCTTTTTGCAATTAGTAATGTTAAGATCTATATTACTTAGTTTATATGTGGGATGGTTATTTTCCTGTCCAACATTTAAACTGCATCAGCCACTTCTCCGATCACTGTATCAGTAAATTCAAATCATCCTGGAGTGCTTCAATGCCCTCATTAGAATGAATTGAATGGCTTATTTTTGTGCCATCAGCAAATCTGCTTTTGTCGCTATTTATTCCCTCATTTTTGTCATTTATGTAAGTTGTGAACAACAAGGGGCCCAACACTGACCCCTGTGAAATACCACTTGTAACGTGCCCCCACTCTGATTTCTCCCCATTTATGCAAACTCTCTGCTGCCTATTTGTCTACCATGCCTCGACCCAGGAAAAAAATTCTCCTCCTATTCCGTGTGCCTTAAGTTTCCTCAATAGCATCTGATGTGGAACTCTATCGAAAGCCTTACTGAAGTCTATACACACAATATCATATTCAATACCATGATCTACCTCCTCAAATGCCTTAGTGAAAAAAAGTTAGTAAATTCGTAAGATTGGAACGCCCCTTTGTAAAACCGTCCTGTGATTCATTAATCAATTTATGCCTTTCAAGTTGGCTATGAATTGTCTCGGCAATAATTGATTCACTAAATTTCCCTACAAAGGAAGTACGACTTATTTGTCTATAGTTCGAAGCTAAGGACCTGTCACCTGCCTTGTAAATAGGTATTACAATTGCCATTTTCCACTTGTCTGGCACTATGTCAGTTTGTACTGATATACTGAAAATATTAGCCAAAGATATGCTAAGTTCCTCTCTACATTCCTTTAAAACCCTTACAAAGAGTTCATCAGGTCCTGGGGATTTGTTAGGTTTTAATTTCACTATTTGTCTGAGGACCATGTCACTAGTTACCCCATAATTTGTTGTATCTGGAATTTTGCTAGTAGCTTCTTGAGTAAAAACTGATAGGAAGTAAGCATTGAAAACTTCACATATTTCCTCATCAACGTCAATGATCTGACCTGAGTTACTCTTAAGTGGGCTTATCTTGTCCCTAATCTTGCTTTTGTATAACTGAAAGAGCCCTTTTGGGTTAGCCTTCGAATTCATTGTGACTTTAGCTTCATAATCTCTTTTTGTTTTTCTTATTCCTTCCTTTATTTCTGTCTTTACTTGATTATATTGATTTCTTAACTGCCCATCCCTTCTTTTGATATGCCTATATATGCCTTTCTTTTGACCAATGGGATGTTTTAATCTATTGTTTATCCACTTGGGATCATTTTTGTTAGATCTAATTTCCCTACTCGGAAGAAAAGTTGTCTGGGCAGCTAGAACTATGCTCTGAAAACGTCATATTGGGGACCAACACCTGACCCATAGCCAGGTCATCCCAATTTAGCCCAACCTGGCAATTTCTCAATTCCATGAAGTCGGCCAAGCGGAAGTCTGGGACAGAAACTTGATTGTAGTTATCTGAGTAATTCCATGATATAGTGAAACTAAGTGATTTGTGATCGCTGTCCCCAGCTCATCATTAACTCCAAGATTATTAATTAGTGATTCTTTGTTGGAAAGAACCAAGTCAAGCAGGTTGTTTCCTCTAGTTGGTTCTGTCACGAACTGTTTTATAAAGCAATCCTGAACCATATAAAGAAAGTCACTAGACTCAAGATTTCCTGTCACATTGTTCCAATCAATCTGTCTAAAGTTAAAATCTCCCATTAACCCAACATATTGATATCTAGACGCCTTATGAATTTCGTTCCATAGCATCTTACTGCACTCCCTCTCAAGGTTTGGGGCCTATAAATCACACCCAAAATTAATTTTTCATGACCCTCAAGAAACTGAAGCCAAAAGAAACTGTGTCTGATGTTTGAAATGCTATATCTTGTCTAACACAACAATGTAAATTATCTCTGACATACATCGCTACTCCATCACCCTTCCTATTGAAGCTATCACTGTGGAATAGTGTATAACCCTGTATGTTGCATTCAGAAGGCATTTCTCTATCTTTCAAGTTGATCCAGAAACAGCACCAGTTCTAGGACTGTTTCTTTCCAGGTGCTCCACCACTCTCCTCCTGAATGATCTTCTCCATGACTTTGCTTACTATACCTCAGGTGGTTGCCCAGTTTCAATGGATGTGCTGAAGATCTTTGTTAGTGGCACACACAGCATCTCTGCTCCCTCTCTAAGGGCCCATGGAGAGATGTTGTCTGGTCCCACCGCCTTTGAGGTATCAAGTTCATATAGCAAATTCTGCACCTCCTCCTCGGTTATGTGTACCTCAACTATCACTAGTTGGTGTACCTCCCTGTTCTGATTTCCTGAAGTCCGACCTGTTTCCTCTGTAAATAGTTTTTTAAATCTCATGTTGAGCTCCTCACATACCTGTTGGTCGTTTCTTGTGAACTCCCCATCATCCTTCCTCAGTGTAATTACCTGGTCCTTGACTGTTGCTTTCCTCCTGATGTGGCTATGCAACAGCTTCAGGTCAGACTTGACTTTCGATGCTATGTCATTTTTGTATTGTCGCTGAGCCTCCCTTCTAATCGGTGCATATTCGGCTGATCTCTTTATTTTCCTGGGTCCTTTGTCTTCTGTACCTTTTCCACTCTCTAGTACATGTAGTTTTTGCCTCCCTACACCTTTGGGTAAACCAAAGACTCGTTCTGGTCTTCCCATTATTTTTGTTTCCCTTGGGAGCAAACCTCTCCTCTGCTTCCTTGCATTTTGTTGTCACATAGTCCATTATTTCTTTTACTAGTTTTTCTGCCAGTTCTCTCTCCCAGTGAACGTCTTGCAGGAAGTTCCTCATGCCTGTGTAGCCCCCTCTTTCGTAGTTTGGTTTTTGCCGTCCTATTCCTGCTACTCACTCCACTTGTAGCTCAACTATGTAGTCAAAGCAAAGAACCACGTAATCACTATCTCCATGTGGCCATTCATACATGATATCCTTGATGTCCAAACTACTCAAGGTGAATACAAGGTCCAGTCTTGCTGGATCATCCTCACCTCTCTCTCTGGTAGTGTCTCTAACATGCATGAGGTTTTCCAGTACCACATCCATCATCTAGGCTCTCCATGTTTTGAGACCCCCATGGGGCTCCAGGTTTTCCCAGTCAATATTATGTGATTGAAATCACCCATAACTAGTAACTTTGCTTCCCCCACGTGAGGTCTTCTGGCCACCTCTGCTAGTGTGTCGACCATTGCTCTGTTGCTCTCATCGTATTCTTCTCTTGGCCTCTTGCAGTTCTGTGATGGGTTGTACATTACTGCAATTACCACCTTATGGCCTTCAGACTGGAGTGTTCCTACTAAGTAGTCCCTTTCACCCATACCATCCATTCCTTCCATTTCCTCAAATCCCCACTGGGGTTTAATGAGCAGTGCAACTCCTCCCTCTCTCCTCCCTCTATCTTTCCTGTGGATTTGATATCTGGGTGGAAAGATTGCATCTGTTATCATCATGATGAGTTTTGTTTCTGTGAGAACTATTATGTCTGGGGATGCCTCCTCGATTTTTTTCATGCCACTCCTCACACTTATTTGTTATTCCATCTGCATTTGTATACCACACCTTCAATTTCTTTTCTAAAACTGTGGTCTGGGAGGTACATTGGGGTTGGGGAAGTGGGAGACCTGATAAGGAACTCTTGGTGGTTGTTCTGAGGGTGGAGTTTGTAATGAGGTGGGTGGGGGCATTGAGCATGGCATGTGTGTTTTGTGTTAGAATGTTTGGTTGCATTGGAGTTGTCCTGGTTGGGTTGTTTCTGTAGGAGGTTGTGAGGGAGGCTGTATTTGATCTTCCTCCTGAGTCTGGGTTCTCCTGTCCATCTCCATCTTCATCTCTGTTTCCTCCTTTCGTCTTTGTACTATCTCTCTCAGTTTTTGCCTTTCTTTTTGTGTTCTGTCGTGGTTGAGATACATCTTCTGGTATACCGGAATGTCCTGTAGTCTTGCTTTCTCCTGCAGGATCCTGTTCCGAGTCGATTCTGCCTTGAAAGTTACTTTCACTGACCGAATTCCCCTTCTTTGCAACCTCCCCCCCTGTTCTCCGAAAATTTGCCAACTGGGTCATGTCATCTTCTCCTATTGCTTTTACGATGCTTTTGATTGCATTTTTCTCCCCTTGTCTTCCTGCTTCATAAGCTTTTCCTTCAGTTTCCTGGAGTCCATAAACAAAGACTGACCTCTCCCTTTCATTCTCTCACTGCATATCCCTACATATCCCCTGACTCGATTTAGTTTCCTCCATTGCAGCTTTCCTTTCTTCAGTTTCTTCACTACCTGTTGTCCTTGGGCCCATGGCCTGTCATTTTCCCTTCTCAGCTTTCCCTGAGCTCTGCTTTAGTCAGTTAGGGCCTTCACATATTGCTTAGCTCTTTCATTTTCTACAGTCCCCTCGAATGTTCCTGATATGATTTCTCTTTTTCTCTGGCTCCACAATGGTCTGATAGGGCTTCTGCCTACAGTTTCACTTCTTCATTCCCTATAGTCACCTTCTTTGTGACTGAGGTAGCATTCTCTGATGTCATTCCCAAATTGTTCTTTAGTTCTTTAGGCTGTTTCAGATTCTTCAGTTTCTATTCTAATCTCTGTATCCTAGCCTCTGCTGCTGTGACTTGCATCTCCTACTTCTTGCTTTCTGCATTTATCCTCTCTTCCATTCTCATTCTAAGTTCTTTTAGCTTCTTTTCCCACTCATGTTCCCTTTTTGTGAGCTCTGCTGCCCAATCTTGCTTTGCAGACTCATCCTCCAGTCCCATGGTTGCCCTTCCTGCTCACTGGTAACTCATTTTTTTTTTGTTTGGTTGCCACAGAATGAAAAACTTACGTAATTCTGTGTGCTTGTTTTGTGGTGTGTTTGCTCGAATGTGGGGGGGGAGAGAGGTAGAGAAGGAAGCTGGAGACAGTGACTAAATGGGAGATGGGTGGGGAGGGGGACTGAGGGGGAAATATGGAGAGTGAGGAGGAGGGAGAAAGCGAAGGAAGAGAATGGGAGAGGGAGAGGGGGAAAGAGGGAGAGAAGGGGGAGAAGGAGGGTGAGAGAGGGGGGGATCAGGGGAAGGAGTGGGAGATAGTGGAGGGAGGGTGCAGGGGAGAATGTGAGTCTGTATATGTGAGAATGTGGGTGTAAACGTATGTGTGTGTGTGTTGTGTGTGTGTAGTGCCCTTCCTGTTATATGCGCCTGATGCTCTAGCTTCTGCACTAATCTCTTGTGAGGAACTGTGTCAAAGGCCTTCTTGCAGTCCAAGAAGATGCAATCAACCCACCCCTCTCTCTCTTGTCTTACTTCTGTTATTTTATCATAAAACTCCAGAAGGTTTGTGACACAGGATTTGCCTAACGTGAATCCGTGCTGGTTGGCATTTATACTCCTGTTCCGTTCCAGGTGCTCCACCACTCTCCTCCTGATAATCTTCTCCATAATTTTGCATACTATACACGTCAATGACACAGGTCTATAGTTTAGTGCCTCTTTTCTGTCTCCTTTTTTGAAAATGGGAACTACATTTGCCGTCTTCCATACCTCAGGTAGTTGCCCAGTTTCCAGGGATGTGTTGAAGATTGTGGTAAGTGGCACGCACAACATATCTGCTCCCTCTCTAAGGACCCACGGAGAGATGTTGTCCGGTCCCATTGCATTTGAGATATCGATGTCCCTTAGCAGTTTCTTCACCTCCTCCTCATCTGTATGTATGTCGTCCAACACTTGTTGGTGTATTCCTTGCTGGTGTCCCCATCTGGTCTGTCCCCCCAGAGTCCTTCCTGTCTCTACTGTAAATACTTCCTTAAATCTCGTGTTGAGCTCTTCACATACCTCTTGATCGTTTCTTGTGAGTTCTCCACCTTCTTTCCTCAGCCTTATCACCCGGTCCTTGACTGTTGTCTTCCTCCTAATGTGGCTATACAGCAGTTTCGGGTCAGATTTGACTTTCGATGCTATGTCGTTTTCATACTGTCGCTGGGCCTCCCTCCTTATCTGCGCATACTCGTTTCTGGCTCTTCTACTAATCTCCTTGTTTTCCTGGGTCCTATGCCTCCTGTACCTTTTCCATTCTCTGTTGCACTTAGTTTTTGCCTCCCTACACCTTCGGGTAAACCAAGGACTCGTTTTGGTCTTCCTATTATTTCTGTTTCCCTTGGGAACAAAACTTTCCTCTGCCTCCTTGCACTTTGTTGCCACATATTCCATCATCTCGTTTACTGATTTTCCTACCATTTCTCTGTCCCACTAAACCTCCTGCAGGAAGTTTCTCATACCTGTGTAGTCCCCCCTTTTATAGTTTGGCCTGTCCCCTTCAGTTCCTGTTACCTTCTCCACTTGTAACTCTACTATATAGTCAAAACTCAGAACCACATGATCGCTAGCTCCAAGGGGCCTCTCGTTAGTGATGTCCTCAATGTCTGAACTGCTCAGGGTGAACACAAGATCCAGTCTTGCTGGCTCATCCTCCCCTCTCTCTCTGGTTGTGTCCCTGACATGTTGATGCATGAGGTTTTCAAGTACCACATCCATCGTCTTGGCTCTCCATGTTTCGGGACCCCCATGTGGCTCCAGGTTTTCCCAGTCGATCTCCCTGTGGTTGAAATCGCCCATTACCAGTAACTTTGCTCTGCTCGAGTGAGCTCTTCTTGCCACCTCAGCCAGTGTGTCCACCATCACCCTGTTGTTTTCTTCGTACTCCTCTCTTGGTCTCCTGCCGTTCTGTGGTGGGTTATACATCACTCCAATGACTACTTTATGTTCTCCGGACTGAATTGTACCTACAATGTAGTCTCTTTCTCCAATCATGTCCATGCCTTCCATTTCCTCAAATCCCCATTGGTGTTTTATGAGCAGTGCAACCCCTCCTCCCCCTCTACTCCTTCTATCTTTCCTCAGGATCTGATATCCTGTTGGGAAGATTGTGTCTGTTATTGTCTCAGCGAGTTTTGTTTCTGTGACTGCTATGATGTCTGGGGATTTTTCACTGATTCTTTCATTCCACTCCTCATGTTTATTCGTTATTCCATCCGCGTTTGTGTACCAAACCTTTAGTTTCTTTTCTATCATTGTGGTCATGCAAGAATATTGGGGTTGGGGGAGCGAGAGCCTTGGTGGGGGCCTATATGGGGCTGTGGTGTAGGTGGGGTTTGTGTTGATGGGGGTGGGGTCAGAATGCCCATAAGGGACAGCTGTTGGGGTGAGGTTTGTGATATGGGGGTTGGTGGCAGAGGGAACAGTGAGTGGGTTGTAGTATAGGTTGCTCAGTTGCGTTGGGAATGTCACGGGTGGAGTCTTTTGGTGGGAGATTCTGTGGGGTGTGTTTGCCCTTCCTCCTGTGTCTGGGTCCTGCTCATTTTCATTGCTTCTCGTTCCTCCTTGCGTCTCTGTACCCTCTCTTTCAGTGTAGTCCTTTCTTCTTGTGTTCTGTCGCGGTCGAGGTATACTCTCTGGTACCCCTCTTTGTCCCTCAGTCTTGCTTTCTCTTGCAGAATCCTGGTTCGAACTGATTCTTCCTTGAAAGTTACTCTGACAGGCCGTATCCTTCCACTCGCAAACCACCCAATTCTCTGAAAATTTGTCACCTGGGTCATATTGCCCTCCCCTATTGTTTTCATGATGCCTTCAATCATTTTTTTCTCCTCCTGTTTTATTTCTTCAAAGTTGGCCCCCTTGGCTTCTTGGAGCCCGTACACAAAAACTGACCTCGCCCTTTCCTCCTCCCACTGAGTCTCCATCTGCTTCCTCTGAGGCATTTTATTTCCTTCCATTGACATGTTCTTGCCTTCAGTCCCTGTCATATCTGAAACTTCTATTCTCAGTGAACTGTCTTTCCTGACCAGCTGTCCCTTGCTACTGCAGTTGGCTGTTAGAATCTCTGCATATAGCAAACTTTCATTGTCTTCGGACCTGTCGTTTGATCTTAGTGTGCTCATCGTCTTTTCCCTGGCCCCACGTGGGTCTGATAGGGCCTTCGTGTACGGCATGTCTCCGTTGTTGCTTACTGTCCCCTTGTCTGCGCCTGACTTTGAATTTCCTGATGTCACATCTGAATTGTCATTTGTCTCTCTAATCTGTTTCAGGCTTTGCAATTTCTCTTCTAAGCACTGTATCCTAGCTTCTGCTGCTAAGACCTGTACTTCCCACTTCCTGCACTCTTCAGCTATCCGCTCCTCCATTTTCTTACCAAGCTCTACTATCTTCCTTCCCCACTCTTCCTCCCTTTTTTGGAGCTCTAACTCCAAGTCTTTCCTCCCTGGTTCGTCTACCAGATCTCTGGTTTTCCGTCCTCTAAGGCCACCCATTTTTTTTTTCTCTTTTTATTACCACAGACAGAAGGCTAGAGGAGGGAGAGGGTGTGGGGGGGAGAGAGAAAGGGTAGAAAGAGGGAGAGAGAGGAGAGAGAAAGGGTAGAAAGAGGGAGAGAGAGGAGAAAAAAGGGTAGAAAGAGGGAGAGAGAGGAGAGAGTATGGGGGTGAGGGATAAGACCAAGGGGGAGAGAGAGAAATGTGTGGGGGGAGAGAAAGGGTAGAGAGAGGGAGAAAGAGAGGGAGAGGGAGAGGGAGAGAAAGAGAGAGAGAGGGAGAAAGGAGGGCGAGGGAAAAGGCTATGAGAGAGAGAAATGGAGAGATGGAGAGAGAAGCCTATAGAGAGAGAGGAGGGTGAGAGATTGGGTTATGGGAGTGAGGGAGAGAGAGAGGGAGAGAGAGAGAGAGAGAGAGAGAGAGAGGGGGAGAGAGAGGGAGAGAGAGAGGGAGAGAGAGAGGGAGAGAGAGAGGGAGAGAGAGAGAGAGAGGGAGAGAGAGGGAGAGATAGAGGGAGAGAGAGAGGGGGAGAGAGAGGGAGAGAGAGAGGGAGAGAGAGAGGGAGAGAGAGAGGGAGAGAGAGGGAGAGAGAGAGGGAGAGAGAGGGAGAGAGAGAGGGAGAGAGAGAGAGAGGGAGAGAGAGAGGGAGAGAGAGAGGGAGAGAGAGGGAGAGAGAGAGGGAGAGAGAGAGGGAGAGAGGGAGAGAGAGAGGGAGAGAGGGAGAGAGAGAGGGAGAGAGAGAGGGAGAGAGAGAAGGAGAGAGAGGGAGAGAGAGAGGGAGAGAAGGAGGGAGAGAGAGAGAGGGAGAGAGAGGGAGAGAGAGAGAGGGAGAGAGAGAGGGAGAGAGAGAGAGAGAGAGAGGGAGAGAGAGAGGGAGAGAGGGAGAGAGAGAGGGAGAGAGAGAGGGAGAGAGAGGGAGAGAGAGAGGGAGAGAGAGAGAGAGAGGGAGAGAGAGAGAGAGAGTGGGAGAGAGAGAGGGAGAGAGAAAGGGAGACCACAAGGCTGTTTTTACCACACTTAAGATCCCAACAGAACGAGGTGAGGAGTCCACACGCACAACCTGGCTATGGGAAAGAGGTAATTGGCCAGCCCTTTGCTCTGAGCTGGCCACCACCGACTGGAATGCTCTTCTCCAGGGGGATGTTGACAACCAAGTGAAAGCCTTCACTGGACACATCCTTAATCTGCAACAAGAACACATTCCTCACCGGCAATATGTGACAAAGCCTACAGATCAGCCTTGGTTTGGCTTTCGTTGTAGAGAGGCTGCTACTGCTAAGTACAAAGCATGGCGAAGGTATAAGAGACATCCTACCACCTATAACAGGAACTTGCACATGCAAGCCTGTAGGCATATGGGTGATGTTCAAAAGTGGGCCATTGCTAAATGGGAGGTGGACACTAAAAGAAAGTTAGCATCAGGTAGGGTAGGCTCCAAAACCTGGTGGTCCCTGGTCAAGGACAGACAAGGTTATCTGCCTGATGAACTTATTCCACCTCTAAATCGACAGGATGGGACCACCTCTACTAGTAGTCAAGAGAAGGCGGACCTCTTTGCTGAACACTTTGCTACCAAAATGCAAGTTCCTGATCCAACAAGGGACCCTCCTTGGCTAGCTGCAAGAACTGTGTCAAAACTGTCAGTGGTGACAATAAGGCAGGAGGAGGTGCATTTCCTTCTTAAATCACTTGACCAGGAAAAGGCTGTGGGCCCAGACAAGTTGAGCCCAAGATTGTTGAGAAGATGTGCAGACCAGCTAGCAGCACCTCTAACTCGCATCTTTCAGCACTGCCTAGTACAGTGCAAATGGCCCTCTCCATGGAAAGAGGCAAATGTAGTCCCTGTTCACAAAAAGAAGAGCAGAGCAGAAATCAGCAACTACAGACCAGTGTCACTCCTGTCAATCACTGGTAAGATCCTTGAGACAATAATCTCAAGACAAATGACAGATTTTTTTAACTACCACTCACTACTTTGTGATCGTCAATATGGCTTCAGGAAAGGTTACTCTGCTGCTGATCTGTTGTTAAACCTCTCCACTAAGTGGCACCAGTCACTGGATGAATCCAAAGTCAGCTGTGTGGTAGCACTGGACATTGCTGGCGCTTTCGACCGGGTGTGGCACCAGGGCCTCTTAGCAAAACTTCAAGCACTGGGAATTGCAGGCTCTACGCTATGTCTCCTCAGTGATTACCTTCATGGTAGATCTCTAAGTGTAGTCCTCAATGGAACGGAATCAGCAAGGCATCCTATTGGGGCAAGCGTTCCACAAGGAAGTGTGCTGGGTCCACTGTTATGGAATGTCTACTTCAACGACCTTCTTCATCTCATCCCAGAATCAC
>NW_027195601.1:57500-60000 GCF_038502225.1 Cherax quadricarinatus
TGTCTTACTTCTGTTATTTTGTCATAAAACTCCAGAAGGTTTGTGACACAGGATTTGCCTTCCGTGAATCCGTGCTGGTTGGCAATTATACACTTGTTCCGTTCCAGGTGCCCCACCACTCTCCTCCTGATGATCTTCTCCATAATTTTGCATACTATACACGTTAGATGATACAGGTCTATAGTTTAGTGCCTCATGTCTGTCTCCTTTTTTAAAAATTGGGACTACATTTGCCGTTTTCCATACCTCAGGTAGTTGCCCAGTTTCAAATGATGTGTTGAAGATTTTGGTAATGGCTCACACAATATCTCTGCTCCCTCTTTAAGGACCCACGGAGAGATGTTGTCTGGTCCCATTGCCTTTGAGGTGTCGAAGTTCGCATAGCAGCCTCTTCACCTCCTCCTCATTTGTATGTACCTCATCCAGCACTTGTTGGTGTGCCCCCGTCTGTTCTGATCCCTTGAGAGTCCTACTGTCTCCACTGTAAATACCTCTTTAAATCTCGTGTTGAGCTCCTCACATACCTCTTGGTCGTTTCTTGTGAACTCCCCATCATCCTTCCTCAGTCTGATTACCTGGTCCTTGACTGTTGTTTTCCTCCTGATGTGGCTATACAACAGCTTCGTGTCAGACTTGACTTTCAATGCTATGTCATTTTCGTATTGTCACTGAGCCTCCCTTCTTACCTGTACATATTCGTTTCTGGCTCTTCGGCTGATCTCTATTTTCCTGGGTCCTCTGTCTTCTGTACCTTTTCCATTCTCTAGTGCACCTAGTTTTAGCCTCCCTACACCCTTGGGTGAACCAAGGACTCATTCTGGTCTTCCCATTACATATTTCTGTTTCCCTTGGGAACAAACCTCTCCACTGCCTCCTTGCATTTTGTTGTCATATAATCCATCATTTCTTGTACTGGTTTTCCTGTCAGTTCCCTCTCCCACTGAATGTCTTGAAGGAAGTTCCTCATGCCTGAGTAGTTCCCCCTTTTGTAGTTTGGTTTTTCCCAGCCTATTCCTGCTACTCTCTCCACTTGGAGCTCAACTATGTAGTCGAAGCACAGAACCACATGATCACTAGCTCCCAGGGGCCTTTCATACATGATACCCTCGATGTCCGAACTACTCATGGTGAATACAAGGTCCAACCTTGCTGGTTCATCCTCTCCTCTCTCTCTGGTAGTGTCTCTAACATGTTGATGCATGAGGTTCTCCAGTACCACATCCATCATCTTGGCTCTCCATGTTTCGGGACCCCCATGGGGCTCCAGGTTTTCCCAGTCAATCTCCTTGTGATTGAAATCACCCATAACTAGTAACTTTGCTCCCCCCATGTGTGCTCTCCTGGCCACCTCGGCTAGTGTGTTGATCATTGCTCTGTTGCTCTCATCGTATTCTTCTCTTGGCCTCCTGCAGTTCTGTGGTGGGTTGTACATTACTGCAATTATCACTTTATGTCCCTCAGACTGGATTGTTCCTACTAAGTAGTCTCTTTCGCCCATGCCATCCATTCCTTCCATTTTCTCAAAACCCCACTGGTTTTTAATGAGCAGTGCAACTCCTCCTCCCCCTCTCCTCCCTCTGTCTTTCCTGAAGATTTGATATCCGGATGGAAAGATTGAATCTGTTATTATTCTGGTGAGTTTTGTTTCTGTGAGTGCTATTATGTCTGGGGATGTCTCTTTGATTCTTTCGTGCCACTCCTCATACTTGTTTGTTATTCCATCTGCATTTGTATACCACACCTTCAACTTCTTTTCTAAGACTGTGGTCTGGGAAGTATATTGGGGTTGGGGAAGTGGGAGACCTGGTAAGGAACTATGGGTTGTTGCTGTGGGGGTGAAGTTTGTAATGTAGTGGGTGGGGGCATTGGATGTGGCATGGGTGTTTTGATTTAGAGTGTTTGGTTGCACTGGGGTTGACCTGGTTGGGAGGCTTCTATAGAAAGTTGTGAGGGAGGCTGTATTAGATCTTCTTCCTGGGTCTGGGATCTCCTGTCTGTCTTCTCCATCCCCTCTCTTTCCTCCTTTCGCCTTTGTACCATCTCTCTCAGTTTCTTCCTTTCTTCTTGTGTTCTGTCGCGGTCGAGATACACCCTCCTGTATGCCGTCATGTCCCTTAATCGTGCTTTCTCCTGCAGTATCCTGGTCCGAGTCGCTTCTGCCTTGAAGGTCACTCTCACTGGCCGGGTTCTTTTTTTTACAAACCCCCCTATTCTCCGAAAATTTTCCAGCTGGGTCATATCGTCTTCTCCTATTGCTTTCATGATGCTTTCAATTGCTTTTTTTTCCCCTTGTTTTCTTGCTTCATATGTTTCCCCTTCGACTTCCTGGAGCCCATACACAAAGACTGACCTCACCCTTTCATTCTCCCACTGCATATCCCTGTGTATCCCCTCATTTAATTTGGTTTCCTCCACTGCAGCTTTCCTTTCATCAGTTTCACTGGTTAATGTACTTGGGCTCAGTGGCCTGTCATTTTCCCTTCTCGGCTTTCCTTGGGCT